>NW_010322339.1:36589-46386 GCF_000700745.2 Antrostomus carolinensis
GGACATGGGTTAGAGGTGGAATTGGCAGTGTTGGGTTTATGGTTGGACTTGATGATCTTAAAGGTCTTTTCCAACCACTGTGATTCTGTCTCCATAGATACTTCTGGTCTAGGTAATTCCTTATTGGAACCATAATGTACTGAAAATAATCAAGTAAATAACATTTAGAAATCGAGGACAGCCCAAAGGACCCAGCTGCCTGGCGCAGAGAGGACAGATGTCCAGAGGCTTCTGACATGACAAAGCTGATAGAATGATTTGTTTTTTCAGAGTTAGATATATTGACTCTTATGTATTCGTTGCATTTTGATTAGCAATTTGTTCATTACTGTTGCTTTTAAATCTCTTTTGTGTGAAAATGTGAAAGCACAGTAACACTAGTGGTTGTCTTTCACCATTATATCCATGAAAGAGCTAATTCTGAAGTTTTCACAAAAAATTAAACCTACACCATTACTGTAATCTTGTACGGGCAAATAGAATGAATTAAAAACATTGATTATGCAAATTAAAAATCATAGCAATTTCTAGTTAGCATTTCCATCTCGGAATTATAAATCCCAGTGTGTTCCAAACTTATGTACTTTTATTAACTTTTAATGATACATTTTCAATTATTCCGAATTGAAAAATTAATTGTAATTGAATAATTTTTTTGAAGAGTAATGCAATGGGATTGCTGAATTCTAATCAATAGTAAGAAGGCTTTCCATCAGGTTCCCTAGAGTACCTGTAGTATAACTAATAAAATTAAATATTGATGTCAAATGTCTTTTACGATGTGCATGGGATTTCACTCTTCAACAGCATTTTCTTTGGAAAAATGACTTTAGCAAGGTGGTTCCTGGCTAAATGCAGGCGCCTGGACTTTGGGATGCAGGTGAATCTGCTGTTCTGCTCCCTGGTACCCAAACAGTGTGAGATCCAGAGAAAGGAGCTCTCTCGTTGACTTCAGTGCTCACTTTAGCTAAGGAACATGAAGAGGTGGTAGAAAGAGATGTATATGTGTTTAATTCAGTGTTTGGCACTCTCAACTTGCAGAATTAGGATTTGCTTGCTCTTTTTTTGGGGGGCAGTTTGTTTGTTTTTGGGTTTTTTGTTTGTTTTTTTTACTTCACTGTTCCAAATTGTTTAGCACTCTGAATTAGGATTTGCTTGCCCTTTTTTTTGGGGTTTTTTGTTTGTTTTTTTTACTTCACTGTTCCAAATTGTTTAGCACTCTGAATTAGGATTTGCTTGCCCTTTTTTTTGGGGTTTTTGTTTGTTTTTTTTACTTCACTGTTCCAAATTGTTTAGCACTCTGAATTAGGATTTGCTTGCTCCTTTTTTTTGTTGTTTTTTTTTTGTTGGTTATGTTTTTACTTCACTGTTCCAAATTTCTCTTATTCCCACTATAAATTCTAGACCGTAGATCTGATTGTCGCGCCCGTTAAGATCTGCCCCGTTGCAGCAGATATTGGTATGTACAATAATGTAGTAAGTTGTTGTGGGTTTTTTTTCCCCTCCTATTTTCTTTCTTAAACCTTCCTCTCTGACAGATGATAGCCCTCCCTCTCCCCCGTGTGCATCCGCTAAGAAGGACACGACAGATAACTATCGCCGAAAGCTGACATCGTGAGTTGATTAATCAGAAATACATTGATTTATAGTTTTTGACTCTTGAAATTCACTAAAAGCATGGTATGATCCCTTGGATAACTGATTTATGAAGGCTTTCATTCATTATGATATATTAGGTACGTGCTATTGATAGTTCCTAGCACGAAGCAGTGCATACCTGTGCTTTCATTCAATATCATAAACTACATATCCACTAAGTGCAAAAAGGGGTGGAGAAGCCAGAAACTAATTTATATAGAGAGTAAAGGGTAGTAAATATTTATATTTCAATGTTTTTACTTAGAATGTTTATTTATAAAGTCAGCAAGATAGGACACTTGTCCTACGTTGTAGCTAAAGCATCATGGGCTCATACAGATAATGCATTTAATGAATCTAATTATCAAGGTTGTTGGTATATTGTTTGTTTATCTTAGTGCAGAAAATATCATTTTGCAAATATTGTGGAATATTTAGTGCAAATATTTAGTGGAATACTACTAAATTCTCCAATCACCTGGAAAATATTTATAAAAACCTTTATCACATTAACTGTGCCTTAAAATGTTATTTATCTGTATCTTAGCTGTGGACTGAACATATCCAGAGCAATGGGTTAGTATTCGCAAAGCTCACTCTCAGGTTCTTCTTTCACCCATCCACTTTCTCAAAAATTCATTAAAGCATCAGCTGTTACTAGAAAAGGAAAAGCATGTGCCTTTATTTCTGTAGCCTAATGATAAAGTGGTAACTTAGCATTAGTTATAAGCCATGTAGCAAATTATGAAAAATAGCAGTGCCCTGAAGTCTTTCTCAAAGCACAACACAACATCCCACAGAGGAGTGATATATAATCCCATTTCACCTGACAGAGCCCCACCCTCAGCCCACGTATGTTGCGACTTCTGCATCGTGGATCTTCTGTCCTAATTATTCTTCAGTTTCCTTTTATTCTTTCTCAGCAGCCCTTTTTCAATTTCTGACTATTCAGTCTTTTAGAACTATAAGAAAATACTGTCTGGTGACTCAGTTTGGAGCTTACATCTGCTTTCATAGCAGTGAAGAAGGTAACTTCCCTTTCTTAGTGCCATCTTTTCTCAAGAACACCTTTTGGTTACCTAGACAGAGAACTCAAAGCAAAATAATAACAACATATTAAAACAGGCCATTGACATCTGCTTATTCTAAACAATTTTTCTCATTTTGCATTTTTTTAAAATTGTCATATATTTTCCATTTGTACTAATTTAAAAGCTTGTCCCTCTTTGTGGCAGATTGACATTGGGTTTTCATGATTGTCTTGCTGTGATCGGTGCTGACCAGATTTCCCTTTCAGAAAACTGTGCCCTCTTGGTGCTTTTTGATTTGCCCTGTGTTTAGACTGAGAAAAAAAAAAAAAAAAAGAAAAAAAAAAAAATTCAACTGAAAGTATCAGACTAATTCCATATTTTTTTAAGTTAAATTTAATATTTATTGGGAGTCACTCATTTGCTGGCAAAGCGCAATTGTGCTGAAGAGACAGGAAGAACTTGATAGAACCATCAGGCTGTTTGGAAACCTTTAGAGTATTGTCCAAGTCATATTCAGAGAAATGAAAAACGTGACTTAAAAAAAATAAATCCTGGTATTTGAGGAAAAAAATAAATATTCTGATTGTTGAAAAAGCTAGACTGTATCTCTCCTTTTGCTGATGTATTTCTGACTGATACAAGTGGCAGGTGGGCTCCAGTGGAGGTGGCCTTGCCAAAAAGGATTGAGTAAGCACCATGGCATCATCCAATGACAGTTCTGTGGACTGCCAAGAACAGTACCTGTCTCCTTGTTGCTGTAACTGAACAAGTTGTTGGGATCTTGAAACATTTTCTTTTTAATTTTAATTTTTTTTTTAGGGAAGAGAATGACAAATCCAGAAAACTGCAGTTGTGTAGGAGAGAGCTTAGTATAAACTATGTCCTTTCATTCTTTTTTTCCCCACCCTTGAGAAAGATGAATGAGAGTCAAAATACTCAAATGTTATTTTCATGCTTTTGGTGAAAAAGCATTTGAGAGATGGGGTAGTCAGAAAAAACCAACATGTTTCTTGACTTTTATGGAGGTTTTTTTATTATACATATCTGCATTTCTGTTCTGGAGTTGACTACTGAGATGTGGAGTGGAAGTGAAACCCTATATTAAAAAAGAGCTCATTTTGTAGGAGTATCTTTAGCTACAGAGAAATGTATTAATATAGCTATGATTTTTTTCTCAAAATATTATCTCTTTATCAGTGTAACTATGTATGAAAAATAGACTTTTGCTCTATGTTAAATTCCATTATTCTCTGTGGTAGTGTTACAACAGATAGCTGAGGCTGGGTAGATATTTTTCAACAAAATTTCCACATTCTGGTGTGGAAAACTGAGACATCAGTAGCCTGCAATGTACTGTGATAATAGTATATAGAAATATGCATATAACTGAAAGTAGCTTAGGCTAGAATAATATTAAAATGTTGATAATATTTTAGTAATATATGAAAAAAAAATGTTTTCTGCAATTTGAAAATTTTAAGGTTTGTAGTTACACATCTTTTCCTTATGCCTGTGTGACACCTTCTACTGGTTTTTCATACGAAGACCAGCATGTGATCACTGTCTTTTCTAAAGAGATGCATCCTGCAAAACCAGTGTGATTCTGCAAGTCCATGAGCGTGCTGCAAACTTCGTGAATTTTACAGTGTCTTCTGAGGTCAGTGTAACATCATCTTTGATTCTATCTCCAAAACTCACAAACTTCTGTTTATTCACAAAAGTGGAGGTGGCCACCATCCCCTGCTGGCTTTCCACCTGGAAATAACCTGCCTCTTGTGAAGGTGACAGCACCTTGCATTATTTTCAGCCACCTCATCCAGGACAAACTCAATGAACTGGAGGGGAAACTAGTTTTTTTTTTAAAAAAAAGAGAGTAGAAATCAGGAGACAGCATGAAACACAAGAGAGGGTGGAGGGATCAGCAGATTGCGACAAGTTTTGGAGGAAGCATTTGTGATGTGTGTGGAGACATAAAAAGGAGAAGAAAGCTAAAGCAATGAAGTGAGATATGAAAGGAGAGAGAGCTGGAAAGGTGGGCTGGAAAAGGATCTGAAGAGACAGGAGAGATTAAGGTTTTGTAGAAAGGGACTAGAAGTGCAAATAAGCATGTTGGGGAGAGTAGATCTGTGGTGTATAAGAGCAGAGATTTACTGGGGGAAGCAGCCAGAAGACAGGGTGAGGAGGAGCTAAAGGTAACTGAGGAGACCGAAAAGAAATGGGATGATGTTGGAAGCAAATGTGCTAGTAGGTAGTTCCTATTGTCACCCACACTATATATATATATTTTTATTATCATCTTATCACTCTGCATTACTGTCTTGGTTAAGTGAAAGGGAGGGGAAATGTGTAACAGGAAAGGTGGGAGGCAGGATTACAACGAGAGATTGGGAAGGAACTGGAGAAGAAAAGGGACAATTAAAAAAAAAAAAGAAACTGAGAGGAAGGTGAGGGAGGAGAGTGAGAATGAAGGACAGAATCCAAGGACTGAGAGAGAGAGGGGGAAAGGGGTAACTTCTAGGAGCAGTAGTGAGATCCACTTTATGCATGCAAACATCAGCTTTAATTATCATCCGGAAACACAGGTGCATACTTTACAGGTCAAAAATCACTGTGTATTATAGTTAAAGTAGGTGTTGATTGTAAGAATTTTTTAAAAAATTAAAGGAAATCTCATTATTAGCTGTGAACCATTTTATTTATTCATTTATCTATTTATTTATTTATTTTTATGCTTGCCTTTAAATTCCATAGTGGAAAGTTTAATTCACAGGGTCAGAGTAAAATGGGAAACTAGACAGAGGAACAGCACGTGATGGTAGCTCACAAGAATGTGGTCATCAGTGTAAAAAATAGTGTGGTTACTTTAAGTCTAGGGTAGAGGTTTTGATAATTTAATTTCCATTATCATTTCAAGAAGAGGAAGTGATTTATTTATTTTATTTTTTTTCCCCCTCCTACTTTAGATTTTTAAGTGGTGATGGTTTTAAAAACCCGTGTTGTGCTCTGAAAACCCACTCTTCAAGAGCCACGTACCAACTGAGCCAGAGCTGCTGGCTTGGATGTGCAGATCCTCACCTTACACACACCGAGATGAAACTGTGTGAGTCACAGAGCACTGCAAAGGGGTAAAATATCTCTGCTCTGTGGGTCTGGGGTGGGGGAAAACAGGAGATGATTGTGTTTCATGTGTAGTTTGCCATACATACAAGCTGCCTCCTGGAAGCTAACAGCTTGTAGAGAGTGTTTGCTTTTCCTTCCCAGCTAGCAGTCGCTTTTGTTCAAATAAGCCCAGGAATGGTTGTAATAAGGCACAAATACCCTCCAAGAACTTACTGAAGGATGCTCAGTAAATCTTTCAGTCAAGGCTCAACAACAGCAGCCACAAAAGGTATTAGCAGATTCCTCTTCAGCAAAGCAGGAAGGGAGATAAGTTTTGATACAGCGCTTGCGTTCTTAAAAATTCTGAGCGAATAAAGTAGTCTTGAGAGAAAGTTCCCGGTTATGGATTACCTATAGAAAGAATAAAAGAGATGAACATTCAAGGTTTTTCATGGCTGTAAACAAATAATTTGTGAGCACACTGCGCTCAGACCACAAATAGAAGCAGGAATTAGAAGTGCCCCTAGCTGACCAGCATATACATATATCATTGGTCTGGTGTAATGAAGATTACCTGATAAAGATCACAATATGACAGTTTTCCTTTTGCATTGGCTGCTGAACAGCCAGAAACTGTTTTCTGCGGCCAGCCAACTATTGATCCAACTCCCTCCTGTCAGTGATGCAGTTAATGGGAATTCCACAGGCAAATAAAAGCTACATTTTGTCTTCATTTTAATCTGAAATATGAGCTGGTCCTTTGTACTCTAGACAGTCATTTATTACTCATTTTCCTTTATTGATGTTTATGAGCTGAAGCATAAAATGATTCTCAAATGTAGTTTAATTGAGGCAGCAGTTGACACTGTGACCATGATTACTGCTGCACCATCAGCTGCATTAAATCCATGAATCAAGGTTTGCTTTTCATTGGTCTTTGAAGCAGCATACGGTAGAAAGTATCCTTAAAATGCGACTGTGCTGTAGCTGGAGAAATATGTCGATTTGTCTTCATAGGGACTGAGGGGGAAAAAAGTGTCCAAAGTCCTTAGCAAACAGCAACAGAGCAGTAAAGTGTTTCTTATTACTTTACATTCAAAGGCTCCTACCTGTCCCCCCCCCCTGCCTTGCCCCAGACTTAAAAGTTATTTGTAAAATAGTCTTTCTTCTAAGCTCTTGGATATTTTTTTTCTCACTGAATCGCGTGAGCAGCAAAATGAATAGAAGGAAGAGCTGCCATACACAGCAAGAGGGGAAGCCAAGGCACTCAATTCATTTGTAAAATGGTAAAGGACAATCAATACTGTGGGGAAGTATTTTTTATATGCAGTTATTAACTCATAAGCTACAGTATATCTCATCTCATTTCAACAACAGCTGAGGTCTCCATTTCCCCCTGGAGACCCCTGCAGGTCCCATTATGAGAATCATAAATAATATGTGCTAATGAGATATGAATTGATTATGTTGGAAAAGCTGACATTTTCATCCATCATTCTAAATTATGTTTAACAATGGGTTACCAGACAGTAATTCCTCTGATATGAGATTAAATAAAATAGCAGGCTGTTTCAGCAGGCTAGTCCAAGGAGATGGCAATAAATCTGCTCAATTATTGTATCACCAATCTAGTTTTCACTGCTAAGGATATTATTATTTCATTTAGACTTGTCCATGCATCATAGATTATTTTATTTCAGTCAGTCAATGGGAGAAACTGCAGTATTTTATTCACTGAGCTGCAAAGAACTGGGCTTTGATAGAGTACAGTATGTGCAGCTCAGTGGGCCTCAAGCGGGTAAAAGAAATGCTGCCGAGCTCCTATCAGATCAAAAATACATTGCAAAATCCACATTTCAGAAACCAGCATTTTGTTTTCAACCTAATTTACTTTACTTATCTGAAAAGTCTCAACCGAAGGATACTGCCTAAAAAGCTGATCAATTGAAACAGAATTATTGGATCTTCTAAGATGATTTGTACTTCACCTCAGTCCTGTAGTATATTGAGAATTAGATCATTCAGACTATCCTTTGGCCTGGCAAATTAGATTGCAAATAACTGTAATACAAATGGTTCCCTTTTTTCCCCTGCCTCATGCTCAGGAGGGAAGGGGGGGGAAAAAGAAATAGAGAAGCATGTGAAGTTTATTAACAAAAACCTATCATAAAAAGTTATTTTCTTTGCCAGCCTGATCTCGCAGTCTTGGCAAACCCCTCTTCCTCGCAACGATATCTCATACTTTGCACTTCATTCAACACCCATCTTCTCCCCAGAATGTTTAGTGGCTACTGGTTCTACGGAATTCTAGAGTATATCTATCTCGTGCCCAGCTAAACCACCCAGATCTGGGGGATCTGTTAGAGATGGATGAGTTTTACCCATCTATCCCAGTCCGCAATCAGTGCAGCGAGTGGTTTGTGTCCAATGAATGGCATAAACGAGCCCTGCTAATTTACCAGCTACTTTGCTGTGAGAGAAGAAGAGATGAGCGTGATGGTGGTTCCTCCACTCTGAACACCAGGAAGGTGACAGCCTTGCAATGGCAGGTGGTAATCCTTTCCTTACAGAGGGGAATCTATCCCAAATTTGCTTCTCGGGTTGCCCTCCGCAGACCTAACACCTTTCGCCTGTTCATGGTCATCCCCCAAAGAAAAGTACCAATACAGGAGGATTTTCCTCAAAAGCAAGGGGCAATCCATCTGTGGGGAAGTATTTTTTTTTCCTCCAACTAGACTACATCACTTGTACTCTAGTTGGAGAAACTTTGTCCTGAAGTGCAGTGGTTAGATGGGAGAGGGGAAATGCATGGACCAGAGTGTATATATATATATATATATATAGTTGTTTTTTTTTTTTTCTAGTTTTATCACACAGGGATCAGCTGAGAAGTGAAAGCTGCTGAGATGCAATGGAAAATATGCTCCAATAATAAGTTTCTTCCCTGACTTGTTTCTCAGCCTAGCAGAAACACTTATCTGATAAAGATGTTGCCGAATATTGTACCCCTGGAAGCAGTGCTGGACTCCAACTTCCAAGGAAGGCAATAGGGGAGTCAGTCTGGACAGATCTTTGAGGAAAAAAAAACAGAAGAAAGTTTGATTCTCATCATCAGACAAAAAGGTAAAGAGAACTGTAGGAAATTTTGGGGAAAGGGGTGGAACTATACCAGAAATGTCACTATGTCGGTGCACTGACTAACACAGTCCGTTCTAAATGAGTATAGTAGGATTAGAGAACAGACCTGGAAAGACAACAGGGATGATGAAAGGTGTGCAAAGACTACTAAATAGAATAAAACTCTTCAGTTTGGAAAAGACTTGTGGGAAGAAGGGAGATGTTAAATAATCTAGAATAGGAGAGAGGGATTTTTTTTTTAGTATTTATCAAAAAATACTAAGAAAAAATCCAAAGAAATGGTCTAGCAAGTGATTTTCAAAGAACCAAAACATTTCAAACAAAACAAAATTAATTTGCAGCATTCATTTGTTATGTTCTGGAGATCAAAATGTAACTGAATAATATGTCCATCATGTCTTAAATTAAAAAAAAAAAAGTGCAAAATAAAGCTATTTCTTTAACAGAATAATACTTGAATCTTTGAGCATAACAGCTTAGTTTTCTCATAATAATCATATTAATGAAATAATATCTGTAGCACGTCCATGAGATTTTATTTTCTTAAAACTCATGTTTTGTTTTAAAATACTAACAGTAGATAACAAGGAAGTTTTGGTCATCAGATTTTTTTACTGCTATCTACCTGTGTTTTCCTAGATAACTCCAAAATTAATAACTGACAATACTGGATATAACAGAAAATGATTTAGTTGTATAATATCCATTATATTAATGTAAAGTGTATAACTAGTGGGCAATATAGTGTATGAAAGCATATCCAAGTTAGGAAGTTGAGTGGTAAAAGCAACATATCCAAGACCAGTTGCATGAGTCCCAAGAGCACCTCGAGTGCTGGGTTCAGTGTTGGGCCCCTGACTCCAAGAAGGACATGGAGGGGCTGGAGCCGGG
>NW_010322339.1:46499-47182 GCF_000700745.2 Antrostomus carolinensis
TGGTGTCTCTGTCCAAGTCCCTTGGAGGAGGGTGGAGAGAGGTGGGGGTGGGTCTGTTCAACCAAGGACCAAGGGACAGGACAAGAGAAAATGGGCTCAAGTTGCACCAGGGGCAGTTGAGATGGGATGTGAGGAAGAATTTCTTTGCTGAAAGGGTTCTGAGGCATTGGAAGGGGTTGCCCAGGGAGGTCATGGAGTCCCCATCCCTGGAGGGATTGAGGAGTTGTATAGACATAGTTGGGGACTTGTCAGCATGAGGTTAATGATTGGACTTGATGATCTTAAAGGTCTTTTCCAATCGAGGCAATTCTCTCATTCCGCGTCTCAAATTCAGCTAGAAAAAGAGCCATTTGCCTAAGTGATTTTTCTCTGTATTTGCTGTTCACTTTGCTTTTCTAAAGTCCAGGAAATTGCAAATGTTATAACAGACTTTTAGTTTGCTTGTTAAAATAGTTGGGCATTAATCAGCAATATTAGTGATCAAAAGTATTGAAATACCATTTTTGATGTGCAGACATATCCCATTTCTTCTTGAAGTGTTAATAGATGTCATGGACTGTTCAGCCTGGAGAAGAGCAGCCTGAGAGGGGATCTCATCAATGTCTATAAATATCTGAAATGTGGGGGCCAAATGGATGGGGCCGGGCTCTTCTCAGTGGTGCCCAGTGACAGGACACGGGGCA
>NW_010322339.1:47355-58372 GCF_000700745.2 Antrostomus carolinensis
GGGGTTGGACTGGATGATCTCCTGAGGTCCCTTCCAACCCCACCATTCTGGGATTTTGTTGTTATTTAGATGTCTGCATGATAGCTGGCATTTTTGCAATAGCTTCATGAGATTGGTGCTGAGCACTTGAAAAGCTATTTCTGAGTTTTGGTTTTTTTTTAATCTACCTTTGTATTTTAATACCCAGTGTTAGCGTAAAAAAGTTTCACAGCTTTGAAAACTGATAGGTTTTTTTTTAACCAGTGGGAACGACTCATCACTCTACTCAGTTTCTTATTGTAGCTGATGAATGTTGACATTGTGACTGCTTGTGTGGTGCCAATATTAACTATTATGAAAAGGTAGTAATTGTGATTTGTGCTGAAGACTTTGCTAGAGGTGTAAAGCCTCAGAATGTCAAGATGTTTACACTTCAGTCAGTCCCATTTCACAAGGCAGTCAATGTCAAGCTGACACTGAAATGTCAGGGAAATTTTATTTTTTTTTTAAAATTTTCTTTAAAAGGTGGTATAATTTTTTAGGAGTGGCTTTATTAATTTTCAGTATTTGCCCTATTTTAAGATAAGAATGCTGTATTTTATTGTATTATTTATTTATTATATTTTATGCATTTTGAAACTCAAATAGAATTGTCTGCAGAATAAGCAGGATTTCTCTGCATTGGATTTATTTGGGGTGCATGGGGATTTTGTTTGTTTGTTTGTTTGGTTGGTTTTTTTAACTGCATAAAAGTAACTGCAAGCAAACAAATTGTCATGTGTGTACCAGTTATTACACCATATATCTTTACCAAGTCACCTTTCCCTCAGCTTTGGTGAAGCCTTCGAAGGGCAAAAGACCGAAGTCCAACGATGGGACGTGGAGACTGTGTCTGAATTGGAAACCCTGGGTTGCTGCCCCAGCTATGATGAACGTGAGTGACCTGACAGACACCTCTTCTCCTTATTTTCCACTCTCCTGATCTGGAATGTGGGGGAAAGACAAAAAGAAATCCAGAAGTTATATTGAGGAACACCTTGGAGAAGCTGCAACAAACTCCTGCAGCATCTTAAAGACAAGAGCAAGAAGAAGGAGACATGTCTTCCACATGCACTACCCAGGATGGGTGTAGCAGTCAGTGATCCCTAAAGAGTTAGTTACCTTGAGCCTGTAAAAAGTAAAATCTTGTAATTCCCAGCACACGGTTTTGGGAAACTCCCTGATAGTGTTGGGGTGGGAAAGAGGGAGATAATTTCTGCCATTAGAAGACTGAGTGAACTTTAAGGTTAAATGCGTAAAAATACAAATCCTATAATTCAGGACCTGGATTTCTATAAAGGGATCAGTTATGACACAGGTGGAGTTTAAAAAGTTAATGGCATTAAGACATCATGGTGAATCTCAAGCCATACTACAAAGTTCCTGTCTGTTTTCACCAAGAACCCGCTCTTATTTATAGTGTAAAAGGAGGTGGCATATTGGTATGCTTAAATGTACATAAATGTGATGTGCACTTCCATCTGTCACGGCAAAATTCTTCCAGTGAACTAATTATTCCCTCAATTCTGAGAGTTTTTGGTGAAGCCTGGGCTAATACAGGCAGTCAAGCTGTAAATCAGGAAATACAGTTCTCACATATGTTATGTTATATATGATATATATGTGATATCTTGATATATATACATATATATCAAGTTGTGAGATTTGAGTTTTACTCATTGAGAGCCGAGCTGCCCAGTGTGCATGGTGCTGGGCAGTATTGGAATCCAGCAGTTAGAGCACAGAGACAGCACTTGCCTGTGTCTCCAAGAACACTGAATTCCAAAATTGCTTTAACGTGCTGTTTAAAGTGTGTCTGAAGCAGTGCCACAAAATCTGATTTATTAGGAAGTTGTTGCCACTGGGTGCCCAGAATCTAATACAATGTGGGGATGGAAAACAATAAAGTGATTAAGTTATTGGAGATTAAAAAGCAATCCCATAATTTCATAGGATTCTTAAATGATCCTATTGACTAGAAACAATAATTTAGACGACAGAATTATTTGAATATTTAAGGATTTTCCAGCTGCCTTAACAACAACTGGATTTATAGGATGCTAACAGCTAAACGGTAAATTGAATTATAGACTTAGTGGTCCTAAGTTATTTACAAGCCAAGTTTTATCATGATTTTAATACAGAATTTATTTTTAAGGAAATTTCACATTGAGCTTCTAAGTTTTTTCAGCTCTCCAGTGCAGACAAGCACAGGATATTAACTTTAACAGCCAAAACCCTCCGCACCGGCATTTCCTCAGTAAGAATATGGGCATTTCAGCTAAACCTGAGTGTTGGTGTGGGAACTACAGACACTGGGCCAGTGTAAGGGTTCAAAAGCAAATCCTGGGTCTTGTGCAGGTTGTAACAATGATGCTGCTGCTTCTCCTCTGTATTTATTCATAGCTGTATCATGCTCATCAGTTCATACCCTTTCACAATCATTTCAAATACTTTCAAGACCTTGTAGATGAAGATGTGCAAGTGCTGGATACAAAAAGTAGATTTAGTAACGCATACGCTTTTTATTTTTTGCCTTTACCATCTTTTCTTCCTTTTTTTAGAATCACAGAATTGTAGTGGCTGGAAAAGACCTTTAAGATCACCGAGTCCAACCACAAACCCCACACTGCCAATCCCACCTCTAACCCATGTCCCTGAGCACCTCGTCTGCCCATCTGTTCAATCCCACCAGGGAAGGTGACTCCACCACCTCCCTGGGCAGCCCCTTCCAATGCTTGACTGCCCTTTGGGTGAATAAGTTTTTCCTCAGATCCAACCTAAACCTCCCCTGGTGCAACTTGAGGCCATTTCCTCTTGTCCTGTCCCTTGGTCCTTGGTTGAACAGACCCAGCCCCACCTCTCTCCACCCTCCTTGCAGGGACTTGGACAGAGCCACAAGGTCTCCCCTCAGCCTCCTTTTCTCCAGGCTCAACAACCCCAGTTCCCTCAGCTGCTCCTCATAAGACCTGTTCTCCAGGCCCTTCACCAGCTTCCTTGTCCTTCTCTGGACCTGCTCCAGCACCTCAACATCTTTCCTGTAGTGAGGAGTTTTATGCTTGAGAAGACCAGGTCATCCACACTGATGAGGGGCTAGAATTTTAAAATGTTTGTCATTTAGCCCCTACTCTTTTAGTGCCAATTCATTATCTCCTGGAGTGAGGAAAGGCAATTTTCCCATTTCTTCAGATCTTTCAAAGCTTGCTTTCTCTAAAACTGAGATGTGCTTGCTCAAGTTCATTGCACTCTCCACCGTACCTCTGAGCAAGTCCTCAACAAAATGAACCTCTGTCCACCTCTCTCCCCTTTCTTGTTGTTTTCCCCCACAGCAGGTTGCCGTATTACAGTCGTTGCTGTGTCACCTCCATCTGGTGCAGAGGGAGCTACAAGGACTCTGGAGTACCTTCTCCAACCTATTCACATGCAACAGCAGCACAAGAGATGTTGGGCGTGAAGGGATGTTGCAAAAAAAATGGACTCTCATTGCAAACAGGCACCCTCGGTAAACACTGAATTTTTAAGCTGGGAAAGCTGGTAGTATTTTACAAACAATAATTTTAACCTGTCCCCTCCTCTCTTTCTTGCTTCCAGTTGACATTGGTCCACTCGAGTTGCCCTGTTACATAAAGGAGTTCTGAATTCTGGAGAATTTCAGCAAGATTTGTGAGAATCCACTCCTGATGCAAAAAATGGACCCTTACTGCTCAGACCTTTCACTGAGCAACTGGTTCCTGTAGACTGGAGGTGAGACTGTCATATTTAATTTTATTTTTTAAATTGGCATTTTATGAATGTGTTAAAAGTCTGTGTTAAATAACCTTAAATTCTTTGGTTCTTCTGATAAAAGACTTTGTGCTTTAGCAATAGCAGGCATTACTAAGTATCCAGGCAATAAAGCACAGTGAAATCATAGATATAAAGGAATCCTGCCTGTGAATGAAAGGGTATCTGAAAATCAGAAAGAAGAAAAATATAATCCAGATTTATTGCACAGTCCACAAAAAAATATGTCTTCACAGTTCAATGATAATTCTTGGCTAGCACAGTCATCAATACTAGATTTACAATAAAACATCTGGGGAACACATGCAGAAATAAACTTATTCAGCCAGCAAGAGAGTAATCTGTGGACATATCCTGTCCTCCAACCCCATAGCAGTTTGATTTGTGGTATCATTTTATTTCTTGCTTTTACACTGCTGAAAGTTGGTTCAGTAGCCTAGAGCTGGGATAGAGGTCAAAGATCCCATTTCTTTCCATACTGAAAGTATTTTGTGGCTGGGACTGAGTGAAAAATTTACAAGACACAAGGTTAAAATTTGCTCAGTATGTCAAGGATGTTCTTTTTTTATTAAGATCTTAATTTAGTTAAAAAACCAACTTGATTACAGTGTCAAATCTTGTCATTTTAATATGTATAAAATGAGATTTGAAAGAATCCTGAAAACATCATCAAGTTGAAGCCATATTGGATGATTTATTTTGTCTTTTTCTTTTTCTTTTTTTTTTTTTTTTCTTTTTTGAAATCTGGAGCAGAACTGTAGCTGTGAAACTTAGGTTCCCTCATAACACAGGGTGTGTTGGGTTTGTGTGGGTGGGGTGGGGCTGGTTTTTTTGGTACTGGGGGAAGGGCCACCTTGTGAGAGCAAAAAGCTCCCCTGGCTCCAAGTCTCCCTACCCTCACCCCCCAATTCTCTCCCCTATCCCCTGGGGAAGGGCAGAGCAGCCAAGTGAAACCACCACAATTACTAAAAGAGAGGCTTTTTATGGTCACTTCATTCAACGTTCTCAGAGGGTGGAGTAAGTTGCACAAGTATCACAGATACAGGGCATTTGATAATGTTATCGTTGAGTCCCCATCCCTGGAGGGATTTAAAAGCTGTGTAGATGAGGTGCTCAAAGATCTGGTTTAGTAGTGGGCAGGTTTGGTTGGACTTGATGATCTCAAAGGTCTTTTCCAACCAAACGATTCTATGGTATTAAAGCAAATGCCTTGTAGCTTTTGAACACAGAAAAGTTTCACTTGCTTGCAATTACTCTCAAAATCCTGAATGAGGGGGGAAAAAAATAAATTCATTTGTTCCATCTAGTTAACATTGCTGGTTCTGCTTTTCCCCCATTACTGCAACTTTATAGAATGAAATGCTGCAAAAAAAAGAGGGCTAATTTAAGAGCAAATCCACCCTAAAAAGTAAAAATCAATCTCTCTTCTCACAGCAAGCCCAAGGGAATCGAATACCAGGAATCATGGGTATTTTGCTGCTAGTTTTTGACGTATGTTCTGATAGAAAAGATCAATGGTTTTCTCTTGGGGATAAAAGATTGCAAGGTCCGAATAGCCAGAAGTTTGTATGTCTATTTATCTAGTTGCAAACAGTAGAGAAGTCAGCAATGAACACCTTTTCCTTGACAACAAGTGACAAGGAGGCCATTGTACCACAGCGCTACCATTGTTTAACTCCTTCTGCAGGTAATTTATAGGAGAAGGCAGAACAAAAGCATAGAACAATATACTTTCTGCCGAGTCAACCCAAATTTGACCCAGGAAGCTCTAATTAAATACTTTTTTTGAAGTCCTGATGAGTAATTGAAAAGTTTTGGTGATTAGGTCCAACTAGCCTGGGTGTTATACTCGTTATCCTTGACACTTGTTCCTTTTCCTCTGCTTACTCTTTAATCCTTCTCAGAAATTATATGAGAATGCCAACAGTCTATCCGCTGTTTGTTTACCACGTAGAAGCAATGAGCCCTTCCCCTCCAAACCCTTCCCCAATGCTCTGTCCCTCCTCTGGACACTCTCCAGCAGCTTTAGATCCTTTTTCTCCTGTGGTGCCCAAACTGCCCCCAGTGCTGGAGGTGAGGCCGCCCCAGTGCAGAGCAGAGCGGGACCATCCCCTCCCTGGCCCGGCTCGCAGTGCAGGGCTGGGTGCCCCCAGGACACGGGTGTCCCTCTTGGCTGCCAGGACACACTGTTGGCTCATGTTCAACTGGCCATGGACCAGAACCCCCAGGTCCCTCTCTGCAGGGCTGCTCTAGTTTACTAGTTGAACAGATCTGCTCTGCAAACCAAACTAGTGCGTGGTAAATGAAACTGATGAGTGGTTTTACCTTAAAGCTGTGATACTCTGGTGGTGGGCCAGCCCGTTTCCACCAACTGAGCTTTAACTTGTTATCACATCCTCCCCTTCAGTATCAATGATGATCACACAGCTTTGCATATAAATTCAAATAATTTGATAGCCTTCAGTATACCATAGGTGCTCTCTGCTGCTACCTAGGGCTTTCATTCAGCTGTTGTCACAAACAAGCTAGGAGATGAGGCAGACCCTATGGATTAGGAGTCTTCCCTAAAAGCTGGAGTGATCTTTTAAGAAAACAGGTTGCTGGAGGGTTTCTATTAACTGAGATTTGGGAGAAGACCTTGGCTGAAACTTTCTTTCCAGCCTGCTTAAGAGAGGGCTGAATGAGTGGCTGATGTTGAAGAGGCTGGCTGTGAGGGACTGAACCCTTGCTGAGGCCTCCAGGTGACTGTGCAATATCTGTTAAGGCAAATAGTTGGAGACTGAAAAGGTGCTTTAGAGCTCTCACAGAAGACCAGGTCCTAAAAAGCTTTTGTGTAAATTATAAGTGTAAATGCAGAAGTGAGGGAAGCAACTACAAAAGGGAAATGGATTGAGGGAATGGGAAAGTTACAGCAGCTTAGCACTGTGCGCTGAGTACAAAAGGTAGAAGCAAAGTTCATTCTTTGGTCTTGGTCTCTTAAAAGGGAAATAGAGCCTCTACCAGGAGGCAATGGTGTTTTCTGTCAGCTGCAGGATGACATGGGGCCTCTCGCTCTGCTGATGACCTTCTAGGGCTTTGCAGGGGGTTTATTAGTGGAAGGAGGGATGGGCTGAAAGTGGTGAAGCTCTCGCCTCACCTTCAGTGCTCCTGACCTTCTCTGTGAAAGGATTCAGCCTCATGCCTTCCTTTCCTCCTGTGAGGCTATCCTGTAATCCAAGAGAACCAGAATGGAGTGATCCTAGGCAGGATGTTAAAATAATGGGTTCTCCTTGAAACCCCCAAACACAGTCTGGAATGCAAAAAGGGCTGCAAAAATGATCAGGGGGATGGAATGCCTCTCCTGTGAGGACAGGCTGAGAGAGTTGGGGCTGTTCAGCCTGGAGAAGAGAAGGGTCCAAGGAGATCTTGTTGCAGCCTCTGAGTATTTGAAGGGGGCCTGTAAGAAAGATGGGGACAGACTTTTCAGCAGGGTCTGTAGTGATAGGACAAGGGGAAATGGTTTTAAACTAAAAGAGAGGAGATTTCTTCCTTACATCTAGTCTAAATGTTTCACGCTGAAGGTGGTGAGACCCTGACCAGGTTGCCCAGAGAGGTGGTAGAAGCCCCATCCCTGGAAACATTCGGCGTCAGGCTGGACGGGGCTCTGAGCAACCTGATCTGGTTGAAGATGTCCCTGCTCACTGCAGGGGGGTTGGACTGGATGGCCTTGGAAGGTCCCTTCAACCCAAACCAGCCTGTGGTTCTAGTTATTTAATGGATGTGCGTAGCTCAGACAAGGGATAGGGCTGTGCAATTCTGTCTATAGCAGCTGTACCCAGAAAAACTGTAATTCTAAAAAAAAAACAATTATCATAAATGAGACATAATCTACTCAGACACAAGGCTGGTATGTTACATTTCCTTTACAGAATTTACTTGAAATTTATACCATGTCTATTTTACGTTTCTCTAGCAATAAAATGTTTCATTAAATAGAAACGTCCTTTCCTCTCTTACAAAATATAATCACGTGAGGTATAGATACTAGAACCTGTGCACATTTTATTGAATTAACTTCAAAAGAGTCAAAAGGGAACACTCATTGGTAAATCAAGTCCTCACCTTGATAAATTTGGAAAACACTGGCATCCATAAGGAGGGAAATCCTCCTTATCACTTCTGCTGTATCTAAGGCAGCAGATCGGCCGTTCATTGTACGCGCTGCCCTCACGATGAGGGTGGATGCAGATGGAAGAGCCACCCAAGTGCTGAAATTGCTTATCTCGCATATTTTATTTGTTTGATCACCTTAAGCTGTGTGACCTTTCGTTTCATTCTGTGGTGGGAACCCCTTTTCCTCTGTTACCCTAGTAATCAGCGTTTTCTGGTTTGAATAACAACGTCAGTTCAGCATTGTGAGGAACGACTGTTCACTTGTCCACTGCAAAACCCTTTTCCTGTGATTCACACTGAAGTGGGATAATTAATCTGTTTTAGTCAGAATAGATCCTCAAACCCAGGAAAACATAAAAGAGCAAATAGATGACAATCTAGCCTTTCTCTCATTTTTATGGAGATGGAAGTGGACCATTGCAAAGGTCAGCTTCAAGGTCAAGATGGAAGCCATTGAAGAAGCTGTGATGGGGTTGGTTCGTCCTGCGGGTCCGTTCAATCTAACCAGCCAGGTATATAAATAGAGTCCTTCAAACTGCCGGCCCAACCAGCCTCTTCACATCACAATCAACAGACAAGCACAAGCAATTTACTGCTGAGATAATTTCAGAGATATGCTACCAAAGGCACAACAGAAGTACAGAGTGAAACTGGAAAAAAACTTTAGCTACAAAAATATTATCTACTTTTTCTAGGCAATAATCGTGTTAAATTAGTGGCCACTTATTAAGATTTGTTTATGCATCAAATAGTAGTTTAATATCTTGTTTGGTAAGACTTTTAATTGTTATCTGTTTTAACTTTATATATATATGTATTTCGTAACTAGGTTTGTAGGTGTTTAATTTTATCCAGTAACTTGAGACAGTACAAATTAATTGCAGATTGCTAATCCAGTAGTGATTGGAACTGGGTTGGGTTTGGTTTTTGTTTGGGTTTTTTTTTTTTTTGCACTACCTGTTTTATTACATTAATGGTCAAATCCTGCTGCTACCAAAATTAATAGGAAAATCTCCCACTGATTGCAATGAATTCACATTGTAGCCCGAATTGTAAATCGTAGCTACTTGATTTGCCTCTAAATAAGGCAACGTGGTGAATTGTAGAGCAATTTATTGACAAAAAAACCTCATACAACACCAATATGATCTGCTGTGTTTATGTATTATAACTTCCAATCCTGACTTCTAGCAATAATATGATCAAGCTGGGTTTTTTGTTGGGTTTTTTTTAAACTAAAATAGAGGGGAAATGAGTTATTAGTGATACAGTCTAACCTAGTCAAGGTCATGTTTCATTGTAGGAAAATAAGTGTTTAAAACAAGAAGGTAAATGATAATTGAGGTATTATTTCAAGTTGAAAGCTAGTAATGCTCCAGATGCTAGGTAAGTTCAATAATTGTAACAGTGCTTAACAGTGCCACTATAATTAATAGTCTAGTGGCATTTCCAAATTTTTTTTGAAGGTTTAGTGTACGGCTGTTCCAAATTGGAGCAAGATACTTTGCAGGTGTATTTTCAAAACCAATATATTAATTGAATCTTTTTTAAGTAGCTGAAATATGTCATTTATGATTACATGGGAGCAAGTGTTCTGAGATTTTGAGCAGTTTTTTCAGTCATTTAATTTTTTTTTTTCTTCTCTTCCTATTCTTCATCTGGCTTCATTTGAGTAATTTGAGCATGAACACCCAATGAAATAAGGAATGGCTTTCTATAATTTCCCCTGCTGCTCATGCTAAATGAGTGATCATGAGGCATTCCTTTTCCTACTTGCAGGTTTAAGGGAAATGATTACTTTTCAGACAATTTTTTTTGTTTTGCCACAAACACACCTATTTCTCTGTACATGTGCTAGTTCCTATGGAGAATTTCCTGCGCCTGGCCTAAATACGTTATGCTATTTGTCATTTTTCTTTAGAGATGTTATTATTTGCTATTACTTAGAATACTTAAACAACATTGTTAGTGGGTTCAAATGGTGGAGTTTGATAGTTGTTTCCTAAAATTAAGACTGAACATGTACTTTGCAGCATGCAAGTGTTCTGCTCTGGCTTACCTGTGTTCTCTCCTCATTGAGGTAGACCTGAGCTCCCTCCAGTAGCTCATTAAACAATCTGATTTAACATCTATCACACGTGGTTCAGGCACTCGCTCATCCCCACCCCAGGGAGAGAACTGTGTGCCTGGTGGCGTGTTTTGGTGTGATTTTAAATGTCCAAGGCAAGTGGGCAGCGTTAATGGCATCAGACATCCATTTCCCTGCAATTAGCTGTCCGTGTTGTCACAGTGCCCCTGGCTGCCTTTAAACGCTGTGGGCGAGGAAGGAGAGAGAGAAAGAGAGCATGTTCATCAAATCTCAGTAGAGTCCTGCTTGAAACCCCCCTTTTTAAAAATTTAGAGATACATTCTAAAGCCACATGTAATTTCCTTTTTTTTGACAAAACTTTTTATCCATGAAAAGCTGATTCATGTTGCCTGGGATATTATTTATTATTTTGCAAATTCATTAATCAAGTTTCATTCCAGTCTCCTTAGAAACCTTTTTTTTTTTTTTTTCTTTAAAATTGAGATGTATACTCTAAAGCACCATGTAATAATTTTCTTTTTTTTTTTTTTTTATTTTTTTTAATCCACAAATAGCAGATTCATGTTGCCTGGGATATTTTGCAAATTAATTCATCAAATTTCACTCCAGTCCAATTTAAAACCTCTTTTTTTTTAATCTTTTTTTTTTTTAAATTACTATTTTATTTTGAGGTATACTCTAAAGCTGCATGTAATAATTTTATCTTTGTTTTTGAAAAAACTTTTTATCGGTAAAAAGCGAATTCATGTTGCCTGGGATATTTTGCAAATTCATGTTGAAGTATTTTGGATTTAAAAAAAACAACCAACTGTCAAAGAATAGCCTTTCTATTTTGAGTAGGATGTGTTTCTGTTTAAAACAGGAGGTTTTGAGGCGGGAGAGAACAGTGACTCCTGCAGTTTCATGCTGTGTGGAGCCTGTGTGTGGTATCAAACCAAGGGCTGATTTGATAAAAGGCTGCGGTAGGAGAGCAGC
>NW_010322340.1:0-16412 GCF_000700745.2 Antrostomus carolinensis
TCCTCCTGCACCCACCTGAGCTGAAGGATGGGTGTCACCTGGGAGTCCATTCAGGCTCAAACTGGAGAGGGCATGGAGGGGTGTCCCAGCCCTGCTTCCCCAATTTGGGTGGCTTTAAAAGTGTGTCCTCTTTATGAAGTGCTGCGAGGAGATGAGCAGAGTAAAATAACTCCACTTACAGGGGGAAAATGGTAAAAATGAGTAAGTGCTGCTGTCAGGGGATATAAGTGAAGAAACTTTGGATAACAGAACTATTTCACTGATTTTTAATTTTTTTTTCCAACCACAGGCAGAACTCTCAAGGACAGTGTAGGAAAACAATTTAGATGGAATAATTTTTCACAGGTGGTAGAGTTCAACTGCTTTGTTCCCATTGGGAAATACCCAGTTGTCTCCATGTGCTGATCCTACACAGATATGACCCCAAAGTGCTCGGGAAACGTGAGGGGTGTTTGGTCCCAGGGGATGCTGGAGTCCCATGTGTGTGGGTGAGTCGTGATCCAGAGAGGTGGCATCAACTAGGATCCTCTCGCCCAGGTAAGTCATATTTTAGGAATGGTTTTGTCTTCCAAGCACTTCTGTTGTACAGACTCAGAGGGAACTTTGGTGACAGGCTTTGAGAAGATAAAACTGAACCACCAGTAACTGGAGCACAGCTTTTAAACCACCCTGGGTGACGATACCTGTCTCCTGTGACACTGTGAGAAGTAAGTGATGACTTTATTTTCACAAAGCACCCCAGCAGTAGCTGAATTAGATACTACTTAGAATTAAATATAACACATAGTGCTCCATACATAACTTTTTTCCTGTCTTTACTGCGGTAGAAGTCTCTCTAGCTTTGAAGCAGACCTGCGCTTTGTTATTTTAAGCTATTTTACATTTGGAAGGAACAATAAAGGCAAAGTCTAATCTGCAGGATGGATAAAGCTTCTAAGTGGTCATTAACTTGAACTGCTTTAACCTGTTGAGCAGATGATGGGTTGTGTACACCTGAGTTCCTCTACTCTTGATCTCTTTCCATTAAATGGCTTTTGTCTTGACTAGCTTTTCTTTTGAACTTCATTGCTTTATAATAGCACATAGGAATGATGCTTTGAGCTTCTGTTGCCGCAGAGATTACCTTTATGTTGAAAAATAGCACCAGACTAAAAGAAATAGAAATGGAGTATTTGCCCTGCATTGCCTTCACTGATATGATTTTAATTAAGGGAAAAAATGGCAGGGCAAAAAATAACCTCATATCTGGAAGGACATATCCACAGTGATGTGGTCTCTGAAACATGCAATATTAAAGCCATTCATAAGGTGACAACAGGATATGTTTAAACCTCGCTCTGGAAGTTTGAATAAACATGTGGCATGTGTTTGCTACGTGGCTACTAATTAAAATGTGTGTGTAATTGATTTGGGATTTAACTGTGCTGTGGGAAGGGATGGATGGGCTTAAAGGAAGTGATTGGAACCCCTTAAAAGGATAACTGGTAGAACTGGAGTATTTTTCTTCTCTCTTCCCAGTGTTCTGTTACTATTTAATATTTAAGCCTCTTTTTTTTTTTTTGCTAAAAAGCCCTTCAGGTTGCTGTTAAATGTTTTTTTTCCTTTGATGGGACAACTGCTTTTTTCAAATACAGACAATAATTTAATGAGAATTTCCCAAGGATGATACTGTTCGTGGCTTCGTGATTAACATTCGTCTTGATTTAAATACCAAATGTGATACCAAAATATTTGGGTCCTGTTTGTGTATTTCACACATGTGTTTGTGAAACAAGGAGCATTCTGGAGCTGCTGAGGTCTTCAATGCTGGCTGAACAGGATGACTTAATACAATGGCAAAGGAAAGTTATTATTTGCTCAGTATTTAAAAATGTAATGAAAAGGCTTCTCTGTGCATGTACTTTTGAATGCCAGGAGCTTAGTAAATACATTTTTTTTTTTCCTTGTTTAGAAATTACATCTGTCTGTTTCAGGGTCAAAGTATCTCTAATGAATTGTGCAGGAAGTATTTCTTCCTAAGAGTTTCCTCACTTCAAACTGTTCCAGGATGTGGGCGAGCTTGGGTACTACACAGCTGAGGGAATATCAGTGGTTCAAATGGCTTTCCAAGGTCTATTTCCTGTCTTTTAATGTTTTAAATGGCATAGGTGTACAGCATTGCTGTGATTTTATTCCATCAGCTAATAGTGTCTGAGGGGTGTGATGGTGTAAACATCTTCCCTTTGCGTGATCTTCTGGAACTGGCTCCTGTTCCAGATTCCTTGTGTCATACAGGCTTACTTTTCCTTTGGCTACAGTTTTTTGTTATTAAAAAAAATCCAAAGACTCCAAACTGCAAAATAATTAATATTTCTGTTGCTTTTGCATATTAATACATCACCTCAGACTTCTAGAAATTGGTTGTATCTTTCCAATTTTGCTGCTGTGAAAGATGAGGGTTAGCTTTTTCCTCAGATAAACTTGTTTAAATTGTATGAAGTGTAATGTTTGTCTGCAAGCTCATATGATACTGATGGCACTTCCGACTTTTGCTCTTCCAGGAGAAGGATTTTCTCCATCTAAGTGGAATTTCTTTCCAATTGACTTTGCTACTGGTTGTAATGGAAAGTTAATGACATCATAGAGTAGTTGCTAACCCCAACAATGGGGTGAGGGAAAGAACACGCTCCAGCACCCTCTTCCTGTTTTCGATAGCCATCAGGACACCAGCTCATCATGTGAGGAGGTAAGTGGCTTCTTCTGAAATACTAGAACCTTCTATTTTGGATAAATATCCCTACCTGTGAGGTGGTGTGGGCACAGCTGAGGTGGTGTGGGCCATCAGAGCAGAGCTGCAGCGGTGGTGATGGACTTGGTCAGGGCAAACTCGTGAGCACTTGGAGCTGCAGTGGTCTTGCCAGAGAGTGATTATGTGATTAACCTTGGTAAGGTCTCAGTATTTTGTGAAAGAATGACACCAGTGAGACAGAACTTCTTGTGGAAGTCAACTGTTCTGCACTATGTGATTTTTTTTCTGTAGTCTCACCAGAGAAAATACGAAGTGTGAAGGTAAATGTAGGAAACATGGAGTGTGACACCATCTCCTGGGACTGGCGTGGTCTGTTCCTGCTGTACTCTGTGGGGGGCACTGCCCATCTTTCTTCTTTCCAAACTTGTTTTGTTGGCTGATAAATAGAGGTCCCTGAAGTGGTGCAGAGGGGTGAACAGCTTCATTGCTGAGGTGGGCTCACCTGCCAGCCTTCCCTGGGCTGCTCCTCAGAGGCTTCCTTCTGACTTTCATTAGGAAACGTTGAGAAATTAAATGGGAAAACTGCCAATGTTTGGTGTGGTTCTAATGAAGGGAGTATTGATGCTGGAGGGACTCTGTTTATATAAAACCTCATTTTTTCTAAACCACCTTTCATCTGAGTATTTGCTGGTGATGTTTGTCTGTACCTATGACTTGGATTTGTGTCCTGTGAGGCAGGTACCTATCTGTGGCTCACAGAAATAGAAACAAAGACTATGTGAATGTCACTGAGGTTGCTTCATTTTCTCTTGTCTCAATTGCTTTACTGAGGGAAGAGTATTGTTCCAGAAAACAATCTAGAAAGGCATTAAAGAGCAGATCTGAAGCCTTCATCCTTTTAAGGGGAAGCAAATGAGGTGTGGCCTTAGGCAGTTTTGCTCCTTAAAACAAACAGTATCTGATCTCTGGATTTTTTTTTTTTAATTTCCCTTAATCAGGATGGCAAATGTCATAGTCAAAATCAGGTCACTAGAGACCAATGCATGAAGGGGCAGCTGTTGCATGCAGTCATGCACAATATTGCTGTGCTAGAAATGATTCATTGAGTCTGTGTAATATATATGGAAATGTGCTGCAGGAGTGTTAGTGAAAATAACCTATTGTATTCATACACCCCTAACGAAGCTGGTCTCTGATGTATGGGCTTTACTTGCATTTTCTCTCTTTTTTTCGATGTGACAAATAAACATAGGCAATCTACCTTTTAGTTAGGTGGCATGACTGGACTGAATCTGTGTGTATATGCTTTTTTTAGGCTGACATCTGAATGCAATACCTTCAGCACTGAAAGCACAAAGTAAACGAAGGCTACAGCAGGGAGTTGGATGGAAAGAAAATCAAATCCTGCTGCAGAAACATTCTGGATGAACAGATAAAGGAGTTGGAATAAAGAGAATGAAGCGAGTGGACCATTTCAGAGGTCTTATAATAATCTGAAAAATCTGAGCTGAAAGGGATTTTTAGTCTTTTTTACTGAAGTAGAACATTCTGTGTTTTAATCTCCAAAAGCCTTTTGGGGTGTTCCTTAGTACTAAAAGCTGTTTTGCTTCCACCTTTTCTTTATTGTCATGTCCTTTGAAGTTCTCTTCAAAGATGAAGCCAAACTTCCCATTTATTCTACAGACTGTAATGAATATCTAGCTTTGTTTAAGCAATTAGCTTGGTGGGGTGAGTTCTGTTGCTGTTTAAAAAAAAAAGTTCCAAAATCCTGAGTGGTTTAGACATGTTTTGAAAAAACACTAAGCCAACAGCTGTGCATTGGACTAATCTGACAGTATAGCAGCTGTCATAACAAAAGCAGAGCTGGTTCAAACACAGCTCCTTTGTAAAGTGATTGAAAATGATTTAAAGGAAAAGATTATTTACTGGTTCTACTGCGTTGAGCTGTGGGGCTGGATAAGTGACTGTTCACTTGTTTTTGGTATGTGATTCCCCCAACAGATGAATGGGTTCTTAACCACTTCTTTAGCTTAGAGACTCAAATGTGTTTCAAATCTCACTGCTGGCTTTGTTTGCCATCCCTCTGTTTCTGGAGCCATGTTAGGTAGGTGCCTGCCTGGATGCTGCATGGTTGGTGACGAGCCATTTCAACACATACACAAGCCACATCTGTAATCAAAGAATGCTCCAGCGAATGCACAAGAGGATAATTAAGCAATGCATTTTGTAAAGCTGTCCTGAACCGTGGCTTTTTAAACTATCAAATTATGCAACCTGGTATAGATATTTCAGGGTAATTTGCTTGTATTTTGAGGCCCCTTTTTTTGTTTTTCATCCCCCTTTCTCCTCATTCAGACAGAAGTCCTGGAGTAACCTTTGAAACAAAGGACTTCAAAGTGACAGCAGTCTGTGCCTGTGGCTACACAGAAGTAAGTAATCTGCTAATGCATTAATATTTTATGTATCTGCAGCTAAATGAAGGAAATTGCGAGTTGATATAAACTGATGTTCTTTGTATTAGCTCATGACAAATGCGGCAATTACCTCCAATCAGTTAATTATAGCATCTTTCTATGGCCTGCCTTCGACTTTCTTAAGCTTTGTTTTGTAAGAGGAGTGAATATTTGTTAAACTCACGGTTCTTCTATAGCTGCTTCACTGAAGAAGTACTTTTTGTTATGCTGCTGGAAAATATATTGACCTCTAGTACCGTAGTGAAAGTCATTGGTGGTTCCTCAGTCCAAATTGCTGCTTTTTTTTTTGTTTATAGTCTTCACACCAGGAAATGTTTGAATATCATCTGAAGCTTCTGTCGCCTGATGTGGATTACACTCTAGCTGAGATCATAGCAGAGGAAAGTATCTGTACTTGTTATGTGTTAATTTTGTTATGCCTTTGCATCTAGCAGTCCCTATATCCAGGAGTGGACTTAAACCACTTCCATAGCAGTTTGCTGTCTCCTAATTCTGACTTTCTAGTAATGACTGTGGAAGCCAGGTCCATTTGTGGCAAGGGAACATTAAACTGGGTTTACTTGTACTTTGACTTTTCAGATAATCTAGTAGCTTTCAATCCAGACTAGATACATTCATAAGAATGATCATGAAACAAGAAATAGCTAAAAGAAATGAAAATTGGTGCCACTTTATGATGGGCCATCACTCACATGTATTAGATTTTTAAATATGAAAAGAAATGGATAAAGGATTGCTAATTAAGAAAAGAGTACATACCAGATGATTAATTGGTGATAAAATACAAGTTGTCTTGAGGATTGCTTTGCTCCTCACTTATGGAACGTAAATTATTTCAGGCTTTTAGTTACATTAAAATCAACTTTGTATTGTAACTGTATGCGTAGACTTGTCACAGGTGGAAAAACTGTAAGAAGTTTCTAAATTAAATTGGAATGAATAATGAGAACATGGTCTGTATTGTACGGTGTTCAGGACTTTGTGGTAACTCACAGTGAGAAGCTCTAATGATCACAGCCTGCATTAATGAGTCTGTCTTGAAATATTGACAGGTAGAACAAATACTGCTAGAGGGTGAATTGCTGATAGACCAGATGCAGGGACAAGAGGGATCAGCTGGCAACAGTCCCCACGTCATCCTCAAGGTTATTTGCACGGAAAGGGTACTTTGGCATTGTTAACTTACAATAGTCACCTCTCTGCTCTTCCTCTGGGCACAAAACACTTCCAAGATACAACCCTCAGACTAGTGACCCATCCAAATGGTACCATGAGTCACGGAATCTCCTTTCACTTACTGATAAGGCAGCACAGCAGCGCATCCCTTGGTCTCTTAAGCTTAGAAATCTTCCAGCTTATCTGAATTTATCTGAGGTGCACTTCACAGTGCAGTATAAGGATCCTGAGTCAACTCTGAGCAAATGAGCTTGCTCATACCAGAGGAATTCTGGCAGGGTAGCCAGATGTTTCCCTCAAGGCATTCTACTTCCTCTCAGCATAGCATGCAGCCTAGAAGATGACTATCTTAAAGATGATGGTATTCCCTTTTGAAGAGAGTATTTAAGAGGACTTTTTTGATGTAGGATAAATTCCACTTAGCATTTAAAATTCAGCCATGGATCATCTTGAAACATGAGATTCTGAGTGGATTTTTTTTGCCCAACCACTTACACGTGTAATGTTAAATGTAACTAATCTGTTGAAAAGTACAGTGCTTGGGCTTCATCCCTGAAATGAGTCCTGTTGCATAACATGAAAGATGGTGACTAAGTCTTTACAGGTCATGGCCATCAGTCTCTTTGACACAAGATTTCTATCTCTTGGTGGCACGCAGCACAATGGGACTCTGGTCCTGAGTGAGACCTTGGAGGTTAATGTGGTTGATTGCAGCACTGTTTTCCTTGCATGCAGATGAGTTTGTTGAACTGCTGTGATTAGATGATGTGTCCAGAGGCAAAATACCATTTATTGTGCATTACTCACTGACTTGTGCAATAAATCAGGTTAAAGTAGCATTTCCTTTTCCAGAAGGATGAGAAAATGGTGAACAAGAATACAATGATATACTGAACACCAATTAATATTCCAGAGGCATCTGTGTTAGACAGAGTAGGCTGCAGGCAACCAGCCTTTATTGTAACCTAGTCTCTTGGTGATTCTGTGTACTTTCTAAAGACTTTTTTTTTTGCTATCTGCAGAAGAACAATCCACTTTAAATGAGATTATTTCAAGGCAGTTTCCATTCACAGAATCACTTCCCATCAAGAAGTAACATGGTGTTTCTTATGCTGGGTCACCATCCCCCATTAGACTTGTGATCATTGACATTCATTTACTCTTTCTCATTAGTCTTGTTCTGCTAACACCAGGACCTCAAAAGATGAAACATTGTCCCCCTTGAAATTAAGGTGGCCTTGCTCTAGTAATCTGCAGTTTGTTTAGTAGCTTTGCTTGCTAGAAATGAGAAGCTTATGCATTCAGCTCATTAAATCTCTGTATTTTCTTTTTTCATCAGGTGAGTGGAACATCTAGGGATGTTGATGAAGATGACCAATGTGAAATCTGCTTTTTTGTTTCATTGCCTCTCGGAACAATCAGGTACTGTGCACTTAACCTTTTTCTCTTGTCATCAACCACCTTTCCTTTGGCTTGTTTTCCCATTTGAGAGTAGTTCCCTCACGGTTATCTGCAGGCTAACATGTTTGAAAGCACAAGGTTTGTAGAAATTCTTGCTGAGAAAAGAAAGTTTTAGTGGAGAAATTTCTGGAAGTAGATTAAAAAAAGACTTTCTGAAGTTGAAGTTTGTCTTGAGTGCAACGTTTGAGTTTCACCTGGGATTCCTGTGAACCCTCTGCCATGTGATTATAAAAGCAAAGAAACTGCATTGTGCTACTGAACCTGTCAGACTGTTCAGCAGCTTCTGCCCTTCTCTGCATCTGAGCAAAAATGGTGCTCGTTGCAGTTGTTTGGAGTTGAAACAGCACTTTTTGATGCTCAGAAAAACTGGTTTCTTATAAAGGCATGCTCTGGCTGATGGGACAGCATTTCAATAAACCCGTTTCAAGAGAGCATTGAAGTGAGATATTAACAATTGGTGTGTGGAGAGGAAGAGGGCCACTTCCTTTAATGCAGGTAGGTTGTAAATGTGGGTGGTCTCTTTACAGTTTACTGCTTGGGTACTGAAAGCAGGGTAGGCTCCACAGACTCCTTAGAGTCTCTTTCAGATCTGAGCTCCTTTTTACAGCTTTGTAAAAATACACTCTTATTCTTCTGAGTTTTGCATGGTCAGAAGAGAGAACCCTGGGAGACTGTCTCCTGCTGCTGTTGGGAAATCATGAAAGTGGTTTGGTTTTCTTTTTTTTTCCCTTGCATGGGAATACATGAATCAAAAGAGGTCTTGACCTGTAGATCTTGCTTCAGCTAGAGGCTGCCCAGAACAGTGTGCTGCTGCTGCTACCTTGGTATCCGTTCTACAGCAGCAAGTCCCAGAATGCCATGCTCGTTATTTCCTTGCATGCCATATCCCAGACACCTTTCCTTAGGTATAAGAGGTGTCCAGTATGAGTGGAGCAGCACTGGGTTATCCCTCTGTGCCAGCTGCACAAAGCTGGTACTTGGGTTAATTTTAAAAGGTTGTTGTTTTATAACCAGAACATTTGGTTTGTGGTTTGAGGGGTTTATTTATCTCTTTTATTCTACCCTAATTGCAAGTTTCCTTTCTCAATGGTAGGTTTCTCTGTCTAAAAGATAACAGATGTTGGCTCTGTAAGGTCAGTGATGAGAATTCAGGTTACCTGAAACACCTTCTTGTTTTCTCTCTGTCCTGGTTTTGCTGGGATAGAGTTAATTTTCTTCTTAGTAGCTAGAATAGCTGTGTTTTGGTTTCAGTGTGGGATTTGTTATGAGAAGAGTGTTGATAAGATAATTAGTGTTTTTAGTTGTTACTGGAAGATGAAGGACACTTCCAGCTTCCCTGTGTTTTGCTGGTCTGCAGGTGCAAAGGATTCCTGGGGAGTGTAGTAATTAGCAAACCCAAATTGGCATTTAGATATGCAAATAAGATATTCCATATCATATAATGTCATGTTCAATATATTACTGAGGGTTGACTGGATATCTCTAGGGGCTTATCTTGGGGATTGTTTGGACTTGCTCTTCTGGGATTGTGGTTTTGGGACTGTCTCTGCTCTGGGATCACTGGCTGGGGACAGGCTGGGCATCGGTCAGCGGGTGGTGAGCAGTTGCACTGTGCATCACTCATTTGTATATTCCATTATTACTTTTATTATTATTTTAATTATTAATTTAATTATTAATTTGGTTTTATCTCGGACAATGAGTTTTCTTACTTTTACCCTTCTGATTCTCTATCTCTGTCCCTTTGGGGGAGGGTGAGCAAGTGGCTGCGTGGAGTTTGGCTGCTGGCCAGGCTAAACCCACCACTACTTTGTAGATCCAGCAGGAAAAAGCTAAAGAGTGGGAAGAAGCAGTCAAAAGCTCAGAAGAATTTGAAGACAGCTGAAGTGGAAGGAGGGTTACTGATGCTGGAACATGGGAAGAACCAAACAGAAGCAGCAGAAGAAAACACCACTCTGATACCCATGCCTGTGGGGATCTTGGCATTGGCCATCTTTGTTTTTGTCATCTTCCTGCGTGTAATTAATGGAGGCTGCTAAACCAGACAATCTCATAAACTTCATCTTGGGAAGAAAATAAAAGCACTGTCCTGATGGCATCAACAATGTTTAGTGGTGACTACAAAACTGAAGAATACACTTTTCCCCCCCACCCCCCTCTCTGCTACTTGTGAACAAGCTCTTCAGGCAGTGAACTAAAAGGCTGGTAGGAGGGTGAAAACAGCCTGTGACTTGTCTTTGCCTGGTGTTCACTCTATACAGTAGTTCCTAATTCTTGGAAATGTGACTTGCTATACTGTTTCCCCTTTGCTGAAACCCAAATTAGCACATTTTGTGCCCCAGTTAGAGCGTTTATTCGCTCAGAGGTGTTGGAGTTCTGCATGTTTGGTTTTTCCTAAGCTGCCTGTGGCTGGGATTACTGCGTTGTTGAGAACATGGAGCTTCTCTGAGCTCTGGTTATCTTATATTTGAGAAACACCAGATATACATTGAGGGAACAAACTGCTTGTCAGTCTGACGAGACAGGTAATGGCTGTAGCATAATACAAGCCATGAGGGATCAAGAGAGGAGTTACTGTATGTTCTTGCCCCTTCAGGTCTGTAAATGTTGCTGAGAAGCTGGGAATGGGGGAAGTAGGTATCTCCCGTTATTGTCCTGTCACTCTTCTTCATCTGAAGAGCACCTAATTTTGTGTGCAATGTTCTCATAAATCATGACATTTAAATTTAAATGACTTAGAGGTTAAGATCAAGCTAAAGCCTTTTAGTATCTTTTCACAGGAGGAATGCAGAACTTTGAGCCTGGCACATAATGTGCAGAAGAGCACTGCAGCACCCTAAAATTGCTGCAGGCATTTGATTTAAAAAGTGCTGATTTTCTCCTGTTGTCTGTGCTGACTTTGCCAACAAAGTACATTTTGTATCCTTAGATTTGACACTGGTTTAGGAGAAAATTCCTCCCTGTGTAAGTTATAACTCATTAAGCTAGGGCTGTGAGATACAGAATGGCTTCCTTCCGTTCTAAAACGTTTCGCTTCATCTTTTAAGATGCACTTTGTGATCTTTACCTCAAATCTTGGTGATGGCTTTAATGTGAGGTAGGAGGTTACCTCTTTTTCTAAGTAGGACAAATGGTAATAAATGAAAAAGAAGAGTTTGACTCATGTAACTGTCTAAGTACACAGGGTTAAGGTAGCTGGCTTTCCACCAAGGTGTGATTTAAGGAGTACATCACTCATGGGGATTTGTGCCCTCCACGTGTGGCATCTCTAGATCTACAGGAGAACAGGACTTGGTGCCCCTCTCCGATGGCAGCAGAGAAAATACTTGTTCTGCTTATTGTTCTTGCTGTTCTGCAGTTTTTCCTCTTCTTGCCTGAAACTGTCTCACTTCTCAATCTTTGCTCCCAGCCTTTCTCCCCCTGCTTTGCTAAGTTCCCGTGAAAGCGTGGATAGCATCACTGATGAACTGACATCCCATTAACCACCCACCTTCTCCAGTTTACCAGTTAATCCCTGCCCCACATCTAGGGTGAACCAGGGTGGTTCTGCTCAGAGTGGTGGCAGGTTGCCATCAGAACCTCCCTCCCTCACACCTCTAATTTTATGTGCTGCAGCCTTCTCCTCTAGAGACCTGTCAGCAAGGATCTCTGCTTGGCAGGAACAGCTCTGGGAGGGTAATGGGTGCTAAATAGGGAATAGCAGAGGCACCGTAGCAGTGAGGTCACATCACCAACTTTCCTGTAACATCTCTGGGTTCTCAGAGACACCCCAGGATGGGCAGCAGCTGGAGCTGGGAGATGGCTGGAGAGTGAAGCTACAGAAGACAAGATTTGGTTAGATGGGTGAGACATCTTCCTTCTGCATCTGCTTTGTTCTTCCTGGGGATGGTTTTTCTCTGCAGTGATCTGAGCAGCTCAGGATCCGCTCATCACTTTACTGGCCTTTCCTTTTCAAACTGGTGGGGTTTTTATTTTTAAAGCACAACGTGCTTCAACATTTAACCCCCAAAGGAAAGAAATAAACAATGTTCTATGCATTTAAATGAAACTATTTTGAAGCAGATTAGGAATTAATTCCTCATGATCTATTAAAATATTTCTTTTCTAGAAAATCAGAATGATACACTTCTGGTTTTTACCCACACCCCCCCTTTCAAATCCAGTCTTTACACAGTCTGCTCTTGTCTCTTATCACTGCCTGGTCCATGAATGATTAACCTTCACTTCCTTTGAAGACCAGAGAACAAAACATTGCTGTTCAAAGTCCCTTTTCTTGCTCAGGTATTCGGCTCTTTCTCAGAGCTGGATGTGGTCTGTGGAAAACCCAAGGCACTTGGTACCCTGTGCTGGAACATAGTGACTCTTGTTGGATGGTCAGGAAGGCAGATGGGCTCTTCCATTAGAAGAGAAACTCTCATGGTGAACACAGAAGAGCTGCAGCTTGTGATACCCCCAAACCTCTGCTTTATTTCAGTGTTCTGGTGACCTCGTGGAGATCAGCTGCTCCCAGCCCTGCTCTGTCCCCTCTTCCTGGGAACAACTCTTTTTCCAGTTCTATATAAACATAGAATCATAGAATGGTTTGGATTGGAAGGGATCTTAAAGCTCATCCAGTTCCAACCCCCCTGCCAGCAGCAGGGACACCTTCCCCTAGACCAGGATGCTCAAAGCCTCATCCAACCTGGCCTTGAACACTTCCAGGGAGGAGCAGCCACAACTTCCTTGGGCATTTGTATATAAACATGGACTTTTGTTTTTATGTAAAGCATGCAAAGCCAGATGTATCCCCATCCTAACTAGTTAGACAGCTTAAAACTCTCTCATGCTGCTGCTGGAATTCTGCTAACTGTAGATAATTTTTAATGTTACCAAGTATGTGTGCTGATTTTTTTTTTAATTATCTTTTTTTTCCCCAGCAACTGTCTTTTCAAAGTGCCTGTCTGTCCTGAAATGATGTCTCTCTGTGTTTGTCAAATGGGCAGACACAGCTGGTGGACTTCTCCCCGTGGGTTAAATATTCTGATGGAGAGATCCTGAAGTTCTTGGCTCCTGTCTCCACGTATTAAGGTGACTGTCTGCGCTGTAACCAGCTCAGGGCCCTGCGGGAGGGAGAATTAATTAATTAACTAGTTAATTAACTGTCAGGTTGCCAAATCTCTGGAAGAAATGACAGGGGAGGACTGAATGCTGTCTCTAGTCCCCCTGCATTGCTCTCTTCTGCTTGTGAGTGGTCTCCCCATGGTCAGCAGTCTGGGGGGCTGTGTGCCCCCACTGCTGCTGGCAGGGTTACACACGGGCAGGTCTTGGTCTACAAAATCCTGATCTCTTCTAAAAGAAAAGCCTTTTTCTGGGCTTCTGGGGGTGATTTTTGCTGTTTTCCCCCCCTTCTTTCTTACTTCCTGACCTGCTAACTGCCATTCAATATGCCTTTCCCAAACACTTAAGAGAAGTGGTCTGGTCAAGAGTGCTCAGTGGGTTGAGTTGGCTCAACCTGAATTGGTGCAGGTAAGAAAAAGGAAAAGAAAACATGACTGTTTGGCTTATTTGTGTAATTTGCAGGAATTCCTGCAGCTCTCCTGCTGTTCCCATGGAAACAGATGTTGAATTAGAGGAAATAGCTACAGGTTTTCAGGACTATTTTTTTTTTTCCCCTTTAACAGTGACATCACCTTAATAATTTCCAAGCAGCCTGGAAAAGTTCTTCTTTTTGAGGAAAATCTGGAGCATCCCTGGGCCTTCCTTGTCTTACAAGTTCTTGAAGGTATCCTGAGAGGTCTCCTTAGCAGCGAGCAAGACACTGCCAGGAAAAGATGCCATCAAGAGGAGGGTGAATTTGATTTTCCTCGCACCGTTAGCTGCCTGGCAATGCTGGTTTCTTTCCCTGGTGGGTAGCAGAATCCATCCCTCCCTCCTTCCCAGCACAAGGGAAGGGGCTCGCTGGCCACTGGTGTGTAGTGCTGTGCCATTTTCACCGTTCAAAAAGCATCTGCTGAGCAAAGCCAACGCCTGCCTTTGTACCAGGGCTGGTGTCTCTGTAGCCCCTTGCCTGGGCTCTGTTTTTCCCAGACAGACAGTTATTTTCCAGCCCGTCAGGTCTGACTCATCCGCCAGACAAGTCGGCAGTCGGGGACTGAACACCTGGGGCTTCATGGCCAAGCTGCCCTACCTGTCTCTGTGCTTTTATCTAATTTTAACTCACCCTCTTCCCCTCCTTCATCTCTCATTTCTTGGGTCTTTTGGAGGTGTTGACGCGGCGCAGACTGTGCGTCGTGGGAAGGTAAAGCTGCTGGCGTTGATTTGAGAGATGACGCTGGCAAGTGAAAGGGCATCAAGGGCTCTCTTGGGTTTATTTTGTTGTTTTGTTTTTAATTGGGTGAATTAAATGCTTATGAAGATGAAAGAGTATTTATTTTAATGACAGTTGTATAAGCATTGGATATGAGGATGAGGATTATCAAGGCTTCCTGGCAGAGCTCTACCAGAGCCCTGGTCTGTGTCACACTGTCTCTGCTCCCTGTTTTGTCACAATCCATCACATTTCTGCTACCAGCTGGAGCCCTGGCTGACCTGAAACCCTCCTCAGCAGGTACCCACAGCATGGGGAGTCCAACCACAGCTGTGAAACAACAGGTGAAATGGGCAGATGAAAAGCAGGAAGGAAAGTGAAAAGGAGATGAAGGGCTTGAGATCAAACAGCAATGTAAAAAAACAAGACCAACCAACCAAAAAAAAACCCAAACCCCACCACAGACAAAAACAATCTAAACCAACCAACCAAGAACCCACCTGGGCCAAACCCAGTGTCCTGAGCCAAGGTCCTGTTTGGACCCCAGCCATGAAGCAGGAGCTCCAAAATGGTTTTATACACCAACCTGCTGCTGTATCTCAGTGGGGTTTGTAAACTAGAATTTATCACCCCTTTTAAAATGGAAACTGCTGTGGGATAGGATTGCAAGGGCCAGCTGCAGTCTGTCACAGCCCCTTCTCCACTGTCACCCATAAAGGTCACCCATTGCCAGGCAGCTTTGAGCTGGTGCCCAGCACAGGAACCTCCTGGTTTAATGTGGGATGGAGAGGAGGTGCCAGTCCTGAGCACCAGCTCAGCTCACCAGCCTGCCCTTGGTGGTCTCCTGGGGACTCCCCTTTCTTCCCCATCCCTCCCTATCCCCATGAAATAGAACTTTCTGCAATCAGCTCTTCAGTGGTTTGAGAAGACCTTTCATGATGTTTCTCTGGACCTCCTGGGCTGTAAGCTGGGAGCTTGCAATCTTGTGCAGAGCATTTTGTTCAGAGCTGCCTGGTAAACAATCTGGTAAATAATAATAACTTACAAATACTAAGTGTCCCATAATGCCAGACTGCTGATGGTCCCCCTGTTAAGATCCAGTTTGATGGGGTCTTTTAAAATTTCTTAAGAGGTGAATGCCTTTGTAATGAACATCTTAATGTTAGATTGGCCCCATGCTTGAGGTTTTTATTTAAATGCAAATTGAATCCTCCCACTGGAAAGCTAACAGGAGATTAAAATAGCTGGTAGGGGATGAGAATTTACTTTATGTAGAGTCATTTGACTCAACTTCTTGTTGATTTCCTCATTTTTCTTATTTTATGGCTAGAGCTGCTTTAAAATAGTTTCTCAACCAGCATGAGCTATTAGCAAGAATAAACCTTGTCTGGATTGTTACAGGCCTGAATTGGGGTCAACACTGAAGGGCTTTTGTAAACCAGGGCTGAACTTGAAACCTCCTCCAGCCACCTCTGGAGACTGTCACTGGTCCAGGCTGCGGGGAAGTGGCCACCAGAGAAGTGAGTCCCTCTGAGATAAAAACACGAGACTCTTCCAGCTCTGGAAGATGGAGGTTCAAAGGCTGTTGAGTGCTTGAGCACCTGATGCTGCTGTGTGGGTACCAGCCACGCTCAGAGCTCTGTGCTGGTGGGGAAAGCTCTATGAGCACCATGCTGAAAGGAGCAGAAATCCCTGGGGGATTTCAGAGCTCAGGGGGGTTCCTGAAGGATTAGAAATATCTGCTGGGCTGAACTGCAAATGCATCTCTGGGGAGGAGCTTTGAAGCTCGATGGAAGGTGCTTTGAAAGGATCTTTCTCTTTTGGCTTTTGCTTAGAAATGATTTTTCTCCAAAGTTACTCTGCAGCACCTTTAGGAGAAGAGCAGAGAAGCAGGTCAGGGAAGTGAAAGCCTGAGATGGCCAACAGGTTGGGAAATGGAGACCCAAAGTTCTGCATCCCTGCAGCCTCTGAGCAAAGTGTGCTCAGTGCAGGATGCCTGGAGCTAGAGCTGTGGAGAGCAGAAGCTCGGGGGTTGCTGCTGCCTGGACCCTCCTTGCTGTGGGTCCCTGTGGGGTGCATGTCCATCTGATGTTCACATGGGTGCTGGTCTCTCCAGCCCCAGCTGGGACCCAGCATGGGGCAGACCCCCACCCTTTCCCACTACAGCAGCACATTTGGGTCTCTGCCTCCTCTCTGAGGCAGCTCCTATTTTTCAGCTCCTATTTTTATCCGTCTGTCTCCCTTTTCTAGGAGTTTTGTTTTTGCAGGCGGGGAGGGTGGGTGAGGG
>NW_010322340.1:16476-31122 GCF_000700745.2 Antrostomus carolinensis
AGGCGAGCTGACACCCACGCCCCCCCCCCCCCCCCTGCCAGCACCGAGGGAAAGACCAGATGGGGAAACTCTCCCTCTTAATTGTCCTACATCTCTGGGAGGGTGAAGATTAGGGCTGCTGGATTTATGCTGATTTTTTTTTCCTCTCCTCACATCCCTCCCACGCAGCCCTCCCAGCCCCGGCTGCTCGCGTCCCCCTCGCCAGCGTTGTGGGGTGCGGGGAGGGACGGAGGGTGCAGGAGGGTGCTGGGGAGAGGGGGATGCTCTGTGGGCACCCAGGATTGGGGTGTTCAAGTTGAGGAGTGTTTCTAGCAGCCAGCCACGCTCCACCTGGACTCAGCGCGGATTCCCGGGAGCTGTGAGTATGTCTGTGCTTTCCCAGTTTTCCTGGCAGGAGGGAGGGAGGGAGTTTCTCGCTGGAGGTCAGTGGGTTATTGCCGGGGGGATGCTTTGGAGGAGGACAGCTTTCTCCCAGTGTCAGGCACTGAATGAGCAACTACAAACAAAGCTTGGAGTTTGTATTTCCCCCAAAAAAGTGGGTTTAGGGGGATGTTTTTTCCCTTACTTTTATTTTTTATTCTTTTTTTCTTCCCCCAGTAGTGCCCAAATCCCATATTTTCAGCCTTTCTCCCAGTCCAGGCCCTGGCAGCTCAGCAGCCATCAGCGATGGGAGGGTGTGCTGATCCCAAGCTCTTCACATTCCCTCCAGAGGGATGCAGCCTAAATCCAGAGTAACAGGAGCTTTATAAACATCACCAGTGAGACTGCAGGGCTTGAAAAAGACCTTTTGTATTTGACCCGTGTGAAAGAGAAGCTGTTTGTGCAGAGGGCAGAGGCAGCTGGGCAAGGGCAGGAGATGCAGGATGCTGCTGGGAGTTGGATGGGGAAGGGGAAACCATCGGTCTCACAGGTGGGTTCTCTTTGCTCTTGATGGAATCATAACTGTTGAGACAAACTGTGATGTGAATAAATCTTACCTTGTTCTGCTGATTCTTCAGCTCACCCCAGAAAAAAAAGGATGATCTGGGCTAAAAAACTGTGCTAATGGGTCCCCCAAAATGAAGCTGCTTTTCTCCCTGTCCCGTAGCTAAAGCTCTTGGCATCCTTCTGATGCATGACCGCTGTGCCGTTAGCTGTGGAGTATTTCCTTCCACGACCTCTCTGCCTTCCTCTTATTAGCGACAGCAGGAAATTGCAGTTGGCATGATGAGGCTGGAAATGATCTCAAGGGACTGGTAATGGGGGAAAGGGGTGAAGCTGGGGAGGTCAGATCGCTCACAGCCCCGCTGTCTTTGCGCTCAACCTGCACCTACGTACGTCTGCAGAGGGATGCTCAGGAGCAGAAGGAATGAAACGAGCTGCTTGTGAGTGCTGCTGCTTTTTTCTTTGCTTGGTACAATTAATTCTCCTACAATGCAATGCTTTTTCTCTTTCCTTTTAACTGAACAGTCTGGGGTTGTTTTTTGCCAGCTGGGTAATTTGCAGAGAAAGGCAGAGAGCTAGTGGATTTTTTAATGTTTTTTTGGTTGTTATTTTTCTGGGTAGCTGTTACTATGGCAAGGAAACTTGATTCAGTGTGAAGAGAGGTCAGAAATACCAGACTGAAAATTTCATGCATGTTCTGTTTAAAGTCTCAGCTGCCAGGGTTTGAGCAAGGGAGAAGTAAAAGCACCAGGGTCTCCAATTTTCAAAGGGTTGGGTTTTTTTTGTTTTTTTAAAAAAGCCTTTTTTTGCTTAAAAGTTGGAGTTACTTACACACCTGGGCTTGCTGTTACATGACCTTGTGGGCTAGAACTGTGTAATAGTTGAAGCTTACAGCAAGGCTGTTTATATCCTGGTCTGAGTGTCACCAAGAAACGTGAGCGAGCGTTTGGGACAGGAGCTCAGGCTTCTCCTACGCTCGGGATGTTACAAAGGTGCCAGACTTTTCCAAAGACCCTGATCCCACTAAGAACCTCAAATAAAAGGTGAGGGTTTGAAGAGAGCTGTATCTGTGGGGGTGCTGAGCTCTCTGGACTGTTGTCTGAAGGGGTTTTGGGGTGCTGGGCTCCTCTGAAAGTCTGTTCTTCACTGGGGGGCAGAGAAGTGAGTCTCCTCCCTGGAAGAGGAGGGATTTATTCAAGACCCTTCTGGGTGCTGAGCTGGGGAAATGTGGACTTGGACCTTCTGGAAATCTACCCCTGTGAATGGTGTTGCTCATTCGTTGTTTCTTTGCTGAAATAAGGATATTTATTTTATTTATTATTATTATCTTTTTCATAGCAAAGGTTGGTACCTGAGCCCAGAGGGACAGGGCCTCTTCCCGCCGCGCTGATGTTTATCTGGCAACGCAAAGGGAGGTTACACCGTGACGTTTCTGTGCTTCTAGGAGGAAAAGCAGCTCACTGCAATTCCAGTGATTCACGGGGAGGTTTAGGTGTTTCTCCCACATCTGAAACTTTTCGACGTGTTATTTGAGCTGCTCTGTATTCTGCTAACAGCCAGGAGAGGTGAAAACAGCATAAATGCAATTATCACTGTGTTTACCCTCCTTTCTCATCACTTGCTGGTTTTTGTTTTGACAAAATCCCTGATTCTAGCCAACATGGGATGTTTCTGTGATATCAAGTGGCAGGTAGTTAGTTACCTTTGGGTTTTTGAGGAGGAGCAGGATCCCTACCTGCCCCATTCCCAGCTGACCGGGGAGCAAGCAGCTTCCCTGCGTGGGTGACCCAAGCACCCAGTTTGGGGAGGGCAGGTACAAAGGTCCTGGGAGAGCCTGTCTGTGTGAGATGTGCTTGGCCCTTGTGCACCACATCCCGGCATCCTGCACCTCTCACCTTCTCCATCTCTGTCCCTCAGAGCCCCTGAGTGGTGCTGAGTGGTCTGGGGTCACGCTGGGAGCAGAAGAGCTGAGCCACTGACACTTCCCAGGGTTGGTCCCAGCTCCAAACTGTGCAGTTGGATCCTGGAGCAGCACTGGGAAAGCATCCGAGAGTTGCTGTAAACTGGAATTGTACTGGGAAAAGTCAGGAGCAGGCAGGGGAGAGCTGGGCTGTGCCTGACACCCTCCTTGGCAGCAGGTGAAATTCCTGGCATCTCCACCCTGTCCCTCCCCAACTCCTGACCTTGCACCATGACCGTTCCTTGGGATAGAAGCGGGTTCCCTGCACTGAATCGTCTCCTTTTAGCTGCCTTCATCCAGTCTGTGCTGTGTCATCTCTCCCTGCTCTTTATTTAATAGCGTGCAGGCAGCCAAGACAGAGCTGAAACAACACTGCTCGCTCCTGCCTGGTGCTGAGGAGCAGGAGCTGTGATTTCTCCTCGGTGTTCCTGTGCTATTTCCAGCACACTCTTGCCCCTGTTCCTGCCTCTCCTGTGACGCCCGTCCCCAGAGCGGTGGGAATCGTTACGGCTCCAGCTGGTGATGCTGCTTGGATGTCAGGCTGTGTTCAGCTCAGCTTTGCAGCCCCTTTTCTCATGTTGGAGGCACACGGCAGGGCTGCCCCGTGCTTATCTGGTGTGACATTTAGGTGAGTACAAGAGCTTTTTCTCTGAAAGGAGCGGTTTCTCTAATAGGTTTCTCTGTCAGGCTGGTGGTGGCTGTGTCTCTGTTTTAACCTGTTCCTGGTGACAGTAAGGAACATGTGGGCGTTTGGCAGTTGGCAGAGGATACGGGGAGCAGTGATGTTCTGGGGCTGTGACAGGTGTCCTGGGTCTGACCCATCCCCAGATTTGGTGATGGAAATCTGGAGTCATGCTAAAGTCAGGGAAGCTGAGGGTCAGCTGGATACAGCTCAAGTGAACTCGTGGTGGGATGCCAGGAAGAAGCGTGATGGATCTTTGTGGTGTTCCTGGAATGAATGCTGCTCCTGAAGTGAGGGTTTGAGCAGATGATGCTCTGAGGCACAACAACTGGGACTGCAGAAGTGCTGGAGGCTTTTCAGAGCAAGTTGGACAAACGTGGTGGAGGATCTTTCAGCTCACAACCTTCTATGATTCTATGATCAGTTTGTAGTGAGTTGTGTCTGCCCTGGGCTGGGTGAGGATTAGAGGGTCTCTGTTTCTCACCCTGAGTTCCTCTCTGGAGGCAGTGAGTGTGTTATACATAAGTGTGGCTGGAGGTGTGTGCAGGGATGTCTTGGGGCTGGGTATCCTCAGCATGAGCATTACAAGTAGAACTTTTGGAAGTATCTCTGTGGCTTTTCATCTTCTGGGGCCTTTTTGCATTTCCTTGCTCATGCAGCGGTGTGCAATGCAATATTTAGGGTAGAACACCCTGATGGCTGGAGGGTGGAGGTTTTTGGCTCTAGCTGGGACACGTGCTGGCCCTCTGCAAACAAGGGAATTTCAAACCCAGAGCAGCAAAACTTCTAAATCCTGGAGAGAGGTAAGATAGGAAAGAAAGGAAAAGCACCAAGATTTCTCTCCCCTTTTCAGCCTGTCCATCACTTTCATACCCACCAGCATCTCTCTCTTATAAATCACAAATCATTGCAGGTAATAAATGCCACTAAACCCAGAGCTCTCTAAAATGAGCCTGACGGTCCCTCTTTGGAGGGAGCATCTGGGTATTCCAGCACAGGGAGCTCAGCCCTGCACACCGAGAGGTCCCCATCTCCCACCAGACCACTGTCCCCTTCATGGTGGGTGCTGTGGGGCTCTCTCTGCTCCACAGCCTCTTGGCAAAGACCCTGGGGGGAGGTGTGGGTGGGTGCTGTGCTGCTCCCTGAGCTCTTAAATCAGGGGCTGCAAGGGTAAGGGCTGTACCCTGGGGTGGGCTCAGCACCCTGCCTGCCATCTCCTCTGATAGAAAAGCAATTACCATTCATTTTGATTTTAATGTAGCCATTTAAGGGGAAAAAAATAAAAAGCTTCCAATTTGTTTGGTATAATTAAGTGATAATTCCCTCTGCCTGGGAGGAGAACATGGCTGCAGCTCACGGCAGGGTTTGCTCAGCACATTTTGACAGCTCCCACGGCACAGCGCTGGCATTGCCTGCTAGTGAGGTTCAGGTGATGCTGGAGAGATGGAGACAAAAGGTGTGGGTGCAGTGTTTCAGCCTGACCTTGATTTTCTTTAAAGAACATGAAAGAGAAGAATAGCAAATTATTTGTATGCCAGAACAGCTGAATTCGGGCTTTGCATTTACTGCTGCTGAGGGTGGTGGCTCACTGGATCTGCTGGTTCCCACTGTCTGGCACCACAACTGGGCTGAATTTGCAGGTCTTTGCTTCGCCTGTTCTCCTGAAGGACCTGCCCAGCAGTCCACAGAAATACTCAGCCATCTCCAAGTGCTTTGAATCACACTCTGCGTGCTGGTATGTTGAAAAAGAATTTTTAGGCAATTTTAGCCAACTATGCTGGAGCTTTGGGTAGCCTTAATGACAACAGAGAAACTGGCACCAGCTGTGAGGTTCTGCTTCTGTCAGACATTTGAGTGATGCTGATTGTGTCTCATCCTAGGACTGCGCTTTATAATTGGAGAAATTGAGGCACAGGGCAGGAAAATGACTTCTCGGAGGTCAGGATGCAAATCTGTCATGCTGCTGGAAATAGGAGCTGGCTCTGCTTTTTTAATTTGCTGGACCATGCTGAGATTGTCCACGGTAACGGATGAAAATTCACCTGGAAAGAAAATAAATTATTCATGAAAGCAATAGTCCAGAACTGCTTAAACTGCCAAGGCAAAAACTCCCTGAGCTGATCCAGTGGCGGGCGATGATGCACATCAGACGAGGAGGGGAGGGGAGAGCAGCAGCTGCTGATCTAGTCTGTTGTTTGTCCTTTTCTCAACTGCTGGGAAGATGCAGAGCGTGGCTTGACTTGCTGCTGCTTTTTTATTGTCACTTTGTGTTCCTTTGTGCTGTGTCCCCCCACGGTGCCGGGGATGTGCGCATGTGCCTGTGCTGGGTCCTGCTGCTGGAGGGTTCCAGCCCGAGGAGTGTTTATGGGTTTATTAACCATGTTATTTATGCAGTAAATGATGTTTAGCTGACGACTGAAATTCATTTGGGAGAATAAGTGAAAACAAACAGCCCTGCTTGGATTAATTGGTTTTCATGGCAGATCAGACTTGTACGTCCAGTTGTCTGAGACCTGTTTCACTGATTCTTTTCCGTCACCTTCTTCTAATTCACACTTTGAGAGGAGATGTAGGAAATAACATGACCGTGGAAACTTATCTCCCCTTCAGATGGGTCCTTGCAGGCTGAGTCCTGAGGCAGAGATGAGGAGTTTGTGGGGACGCTGCTTTGTACCTGTCTGAGATAACAGCAAATGTCCTGGCTGTGGTCCGAGGGCCACCTCTGTCCCCCTGTTCACCTGATGAACACAACAGACATGAATTTATAGAAGCAATAATGTGGCATCCCCAGTGTGCTACATGCAGGATGAGTCTGGGGTGCAGTAGCAAGAGTCTGTGTGCTTCTGCCTGGTGCATCCAGGGCTTCTCCCCCTCATTGCTCCATGATGTGGTCCCTGGAAAGCATCAGGATACCCAGCTGGATCATCCAAAGTGATGGGTGATGGAGGCGGCTGTAGGTGGCTGTTGCTAAGCTACAGGATCTGTCTGCTCCGGCTGTCAGAGGGCTGGGAGAGCTGAAGGGCTGTGGTCATACCTGGGGAGGGCAAGGTAGTGGGATGCAGGGGGAGATGACCTGTTCCTGGGTCAGGGAGTTTTGCAGAGCCCACTCCTTTACTCTCTGCTACAGATGAAGCAGCAAGAAACAGGTCTGGCTCCCCTTTTTGGAAGGAGGGAGTCCATCCCTTAAGAAACCCAAGGACTGTAAGTGTTGGTTGCTTTATTTGTGCTTCAGTATCTTAGATAGGAGAGAGCAAACTGGCTCTTTGCATCCCACCCCACATCCACACTGCTGCATCAGAAGGAAAAATACCCACAAGCAGCAGATGGGCTGAGGGACTGGCCTGGCCTGGGTTGCCCGGAGGTGAAATGGGTCCAGGAGGAACCTCTGCTCAAGGGACACTCAAACTATGGTCTCCAGAAAAGTGGAGCCAGCTCTCCTCTGCTGCCAGGGATGGTCTTTCCAGGGTCTCAGTGGGACCGCAGCATCCACAGGGAAAAGCCTCAGGAGTCTGTGCATGGGGAGAAGAGGGGACGATGCTGTCCTACACCCGAGCAGCGCTCAGCTAGGAATATGCCTTCTTGGGGGTTTTTTTGGCAACTGCTCACTCTACCCTACAGTCCTGTCCCTAAACAGGCAGTGTGTGCTGGGAGAGGCTGCTGTGTCTGCAAGGGGGAAGATCAATCTCACTTTGAAGGTCGATTGTTTCACAACCCCAGTTCCACAATGAAGGCTGAGATGTTCAGTGCCAAAGGCACCTGAGTGCACGTGTGGCGAGTGAGCAAGCAGCTGCCTTTGTTCCTTTCCGTTTGCCCTCTCTCTGTCCTCCTGCACTAATTAATCTCATCTGCATGATTAACAGTCCTTCCGAGAGAGGAGATGACAAAAACACCGTGGGTTTCTGGGAGAGCTTGTGCCTCTCGTCCTCTGGATCCCTGATGTCTCCATGACACAGCCCGTGGGTCGGGGCTGGAGGGACCAGCGTTGGCTTTTGCCTTTCCCAGCTGAGGGCTACAGGAGCGGGTCCTCCCGGGGGTCTGTGGGAGGATGGAGGCAGGGGTCAGGAGGAGTAGTCAGGTCAGAGAGGGAGGATGGAAGGAAAAGTTCCCCAGCAGGCAGGAAAACCACCAGGAAGCGAGCAGATGGCTCACAGCCTCCTCCGTTGGAATGTCGCTGGGGGGCAGGGATGCTCAGGAAATGAACTGTCTCCAACCTTTCTTGCCTAATATTTTTTTTCTCCCTCTTTTGTTTCGTTTTATTTTTAGGATCATTCTCTGCGTGAGCTTCTGAGGCTGATCCAGAACTGCAGGATTAATGGAGACTCAATGAAAGGTACCAGTCGCGTGTGTCGGGGGGTGGCAGAGGGGCTGGTGGTTGTCCCATGGGGATGTTCCCATCCCTGCTCTGCTCCTGCCTGCAGCTCTACCAGGGGCTGGATGCTCTTTATTTGCATTTCATGTTTGTTTTTCTCCTGGCACTTCTCTGTTTTGCAGCGTAGCCAGCCCCCCTCCCGTGGGCAGGGACTGATGCTGCCTCATCCCACCAGCCACCATGGAGCCTGCTAATACTAAAGATTTCCAGTGGAAAACCCTCGCCCCACTCCCGAGCCGCAGGGTCTACTCAACCTTGGTGGAGGTTGGTGGGCAGGTGTTTGCCATCGGGGGCTGCGATGACAATGGTGTTCCCATGGACTGCTTCGAGGTCTACTCCCCTGAGGCTGACCAGTGGACCTCACTGCCCCCCATGCCCACGGCCCGGGCAGGGGTGGCCGTGGCCACCTTGGGCAAGAGGATCATGGTGATAGGAGGGGTCGGAGTGAATCAGATGCCACTGAAGATAGTGGAGATGTACAACATAGACGAGGGCAAGTGGAAGAAGAGGAACTCGCTGAGAGAGGCAGCCATGGGCATCTCGGTGACAGCAAAAGGCAAGGAGGGTTCGGTCCTTCCAGGGCAGGGAGGGATGGCTGCAGGGTGGGGAGATGGGGAGGGGTAGCATCAGTTGATGCATCAGGCACAAAAGCTTTCTGGGCAATGGCACAGGATTACATTGTTCTCCAAAACATTTTCTGTGCTCCTACAAGTTGAACCCCATGTATTTGTCGTATCCCACCTGCTGAAGATGACTATTCTGTAAGTGGCCAAAAGCAGATAAACCTGGGGTTTGCTCTGTATCATCAGCCCTGGAGTGATGAGGGCCATGGCTGTGTTGGTACCTGGGGGTATTTTGGGTAGGTCCAAGCTGCAGGGTATCAAATCAAACTTCTCCAGGGTTTTGTAGCAAATTCTGGTCCTTATGTGCTGCAGATGCTGGAAAAACAGGAATGGTGCTGCTGGCTGAGCATCACTCTGGCTGAGCTGCAGAGCCAGAGCTGGAGGTTTTGGAGCCATAGAATAGCTTTGGTTTGAAGAGGTATCTCTGGTCTAACCCCAGAACCAGCCAGGAGAGCGTCAGCTTCCCAGTCATGGGCTCAAATCATTGTAAAAGGAGGGGAAGGGGCTGGCCTTGTGGGGGGCTCCTGCATAGTTCCCCTCCCAAAGCTTATCCACCACCTTAAACAGGGCTTGTTAAATGCCTGCGAGGCTCTGCCTTATCAGCCCATCTCATTTTTGAGTCTCTAAGCAGAGATGTGGAGCATTGATTTCCTTTAGCCTGCTCTGCCATGCCTTGAAGAGCCTGGGGCTGGGAGTTGTGTTCCCGAGCAGCGTGTCTGAGGTCAGCCAGCTTCCCGCCGTGCCTGGGATTACGAATCTAATCTCCAGGCAGCTTCTTTGAAAGCTGCTTGGTTTGTTTGCTTAAGTGGGTTTAAAAGCTACTGTTAAGGAATGTTTAAAAATAATGTTTACCGTCTCGGAGATGATTTCCTCTCTGAGCATAAGCTTGTCTGAGTGATACAGCAGGGTCAGTTTGGTGTGAGAGGCCAGGAACAGAAATAGCTGCCCAAATCCTTGCAGCATGCAAGCTGGTCTCAGCTTTTTCAGCTGCCTTGTAAGGCTGCCCATGAGGTTAAGGCTGCTGCTGCTGCTCTCCTGGGTCTTGGCTGTGGAGTGAAGCGCATGTTGAAGGGGATAACGTGGGTGCTGCACAGGTAGGATTTTGTTTTTGAGGGCCAGGTTTGCCATTAGCCAGAGATGGATATAGCTGGTGAGGGTTTGGTGAGGATCAAGTGCCTTATCTCAGCTTTGAGCCCTCCAGTCCAGGTCACAGAGTGACCATCCAGTGTCAGACTTTGGTGGGGCAAAGTAGGAGCCACAGCTCCTGAATGGGGAGTGGGGCTGGGGAAAAGCATCAGTATGACAGAATCACAGGATCACAGAATGTCAGGGATTGGAAGGGACCTCGAAAGATCATCTAGTCCAATCCCCCTGCCGGAGCAGGAACCTGAATGAGATCACATAGAAAGGTGTCCAGGCAAGTTTTGAATGTCTCCAGAGAAGGAGACTCCAAGGTATTGCTGCAGGAGGTTGGTGTGTTCCCCTCTGCCCTGGGGATGGGAGCTCAGGGCACACACAGGGACTCGGGCAGGAGTGAACAGTTCTGGTCCATGTATGTTTTTGCAGGGGGGTATTTCTGAAGTTTTCTTATAATCATTTTGTGGGATTTTTTTTTGCTTCTTGGCCTTGTCTAGACTACAGAGTCTATGCAGCTGGTGGGATGGGATCTGACCTGCGGCCACACAACTACCTGCAGCACTATGACATGCTCAAGGACATCTGGGGGTCGCGGGCAGCCATGCCCACACCCCGGTATGCTGCCACATCCTTCCTGCGAGGCACCAAGATCTACGTGCTGGGTAAGCAGCAGCCCTGCTTCCTCCTCCTCAGGCAGCAGCTCCTTTGATCTGAACACTGAGAAGTTGCCCAGAGAAGCTGTGGCTGCTCCTCCCTGGAAGTGTTCAAGGCCAGGTTGGATGAGGCTTTGAGCAACCTGGTCTAGTGGAAGGTGTCCCTGCTGATGGCAGGGGGGTTGGAATGGGATGAGCTTTAAGGTCCCTTCCAACCCAAACCAGTCTGAGGTTCTGTGAAGCCTCCCTGGAAGAGGCATTTGGGAATGCTTCTTTCCATCCCTGCCTGCTTTCTCACGCATTCAGAAATACCAGGCTTGCAGCTGTAGGTTGTGACTGGGACTGGTGTTGGGTTTGGATCCACAGCTCCATAGCAAGCACCTATGAGGGCCCCTGCACCCTTGACCACCCTGGGAGCTCACAGGTCTCACAGCAGCTCTGTGCTGGGCAAGTGGCCTCCTCTGTCCCTGGCCCATCTGAGGGTTCATCTGGTCTTTGCCTGCTCAGTTTGCAGCCCTACCACTGAGCTAAGAGCACTTGGGCTCAACTAGTGAGTAAAAATACTTCTGTGCATTTTATATCAGCAAAGGACCCTGCAGCTTCATAAAGGGTCTGTCCTGAGCTGCATCAAGCAGCTGCATTGTGAGCTGATCGAGAGAGGGGATGGTCCCGCTCTGCTCTGCACTGGGGTGGCCTCACCCCCAGTACTGGGGGCAGTTTGGGGCACCACAGGATGAAAAGGATCTAAAGCTGCTGGAGAGTGTCCAGAGGAGGGACACAACATTGGTGAAGGGTTTAGAGGGGAAGGGTATGAGGAGAGGCTGGAGTCATTTGGTTTGTTCAGCCTGGAGGAGACTGAGAGGAGATCCCCAATATTCTATGACTTGGCAGAAGAAAGATCTGCAGGGGACAATTTTCATTAGTGTTGCCTTACAGAAAGGGAAACTGAGGCAGAGAAGTGGTGCTTGTGGCCAAATGGCACATCAGGATCAAAACGCAGGAGTCCTGAGTGCTCAAACTGCCAGAGAGCCCTGGGTTTCTTTAGGGGTTACCAGAAAAGACTCTTTGATCTATTTTGCACTTTGCTTACTGCTGGCAAATGGTTTGTGAGCCCAGCAGCAAGCACAGGCTCTGCCTTCAAAGGCACGCTGAGCATCTGAGCTGAGAATAGCTGTGTTCATCTGCATCTGATGGGTGGAGGAATCATACCCATGGTTGGCGTTGGGAGCAGCAGCTGCTCTGGCTCTCCTGCTCCGTCAGGATCTCGGCAGCGAGGACAGGACTTGCTGGATTGCACCGGTGCTCAGCTCATCTGAATTGCAAAGGCTCCCTGAGAACTGATCCCTGCTCTGCTCTGAATTTGTCTGGATTAAACCTGTGCATACTAAACACCTTCCTGCACCAGCAACCTGCTGCTGCCGGCGTGGAGGGAAGAGGAGGGTGTGATGCACTGAAAAATGAAGTGTTTTCATGTGAGAAGCCCCCAGTTAAAGACAGGGAGCACAAGGGTGAGAAGTTCTCTGGGTCAGCAGGTGACTTGAGACCTGAGGACATAAAATCCCAGAATGGTTTGGGTTGGGAGGGACCTTAAAGCTCATCCAGTTCCAACCCCCCTGCCATCAGCAGGGACACCTTCCACTAGACCAGGTTACTCAAAGCCTCATCCAACCTGGCCTTCAACACTTCCAGGGAGGAGCAGCCACAGCTTCTCTGGGCAACCTGGGCCAGTGTCTCACTCACATCATATCAGCTGGCAGCTCACTTGCTCTCAGTGTCCCCCAGGCTGCTCCGCTGGTTCCTGCTGCCGTTGGCTTGGTGCTTTGGGCCAAACTGACCCTTTTCTTTCCATCTCCCTGCCCCAGGTGGAAGGCAGTCCAAGTACGCTATCAATGCCTTTGAGGTCTTTGACACGGAGACCAGGTCATGGACCAAGTTTCCCAACATCCCCAACAAAAGAGCCTTCTCCAGCTTCGTGCCAACAGAAGACAAACTCTTCAGTCTCGGGGGCCTGCGGCAGGGACGGCTCTACCGGCAGCCCAAGTTCATGAGGACTGTGGACATGTTTGACATGGAACAAGGTAGGGGCTGTCCCAGTTCTGTCCTTCTCAGAGGAGCAGGGTGGGTAGCACACAAGGCTGTGCTGTGGGGCTTTGCTGTCCTTGCAGAGCACAGAGATCTCATCTGCTGAGTCCTAGGACAGCTGGTGCCTTGAGCCCAGCCTGGAGGAAAGCCTGCAGTCAGGATTGACAAGGCAGCAGAGGGGAAAACCGTGGTCCTCAGGCAGCTGGGTTTAGCTCCTGATGTGGTGGTGAAGAAGGTGACCCCTGTGTCATGGGGTTTTATTACCCCAAGGTGCAGCAGCAAAACTACACTCCTGCAAGCAAGTAAGAGGTCAGAGAGGCAGGTGGTGTCCCAGGAGTGGATGCTCCTGTGACACTCAGTCTGTCCTGTCCCTCCCAGGTGGCTGGATGAAGATGGAGCGCTCCTTCTACCTGAAGAAAAGGCGAGCAGACTTTGTGGCTGGCTACCTGAAAGGCAGAGTTATCGTGGCGGGAGGACTAGGTGAGGCACTGGGGATGGTGGTAACACTTTAAAAGCATCTGTGAGTCGTGTGTTACCATTAGAGGGGAGAGATCCTGGCCCTGGCTGGTCTGAGGGAGCAGGGAAAAGGGACCTCTTAAGAGGATGGGGTCCAGAGCACAGACACTGTCCCAGAGCAGACAAGGGATGCTTGCTGGTGCTTACCAGGTGACCCAGTGCCTTAATTTGTCCTTCCAGGAAACCAGCCAACCGTCCTGGAGTCTGCAGAAGCCTTCCACCCTGAAAAGAACAAGTGGGAGACTCTTCCCCCCATGCCCACCCCTCGCTGTGCCTGCTCCAGCATCGTGGTCCAGAACTGTCTGCTGGCTGTTGGTGGGGTGAGCCAGGGGCTGAGCAGTGCCGTGGAGGCCCTCTGCATCTCTGATTCCTAGCTGGCTCCTGCCCAGTGCAGGACCCTGCCCCTTGCCACCTCCAGCAGTGATGGTGGTGGTGATGGTGGTGGTGGTGGTCCTGCTGAGCAGCTCCCAGTAGCACTGAGGCTGGGTGAGCACCACCTGAGCTGCCCTGGGAACCTGGTAGCTCAGCTGTTCCTGCCAGTAACAGGACCCAGCCTTACTCTGGAGCCATGTCCAGCAAGAGCCTGCAGCCAAGGATGCTGTTCCTCTCCCTTCTGCTGCTGTCCCAGCCCCATGGAGGGAAGGAGCACTTTGGCCAGAGGTCCCCTCTGGTCACCTTCAGAGCTCTGCGGGGAAACCCAGGTAAAGGAACTGCTCACAGGACTGGTGTGCAGTGTCTCCTGCCAGCAGGAAGGACTCTGGAGGTCAGGGCATGGGCAGGCATCTCCCTGCCGCCATCCTGACCAAAGGCGACAGCTTTGGAGGTGTTGGGAGTACCCAGACAGGTCAGTGGTGCTTCAGGGAGAACTGGTGTGATGTTACCCTTTTCCAGCCTCTTGGGATCCTTCTGTGCTTCCCTGCACAGATCACCTTGGCTTGCGACAAGGGAAGCTCCTCCTGCAGCCAGATCCAGGGGATCGTTCTTTTGCCTTCATAGCAAGGCTTTTCCTGCAAACCTGTAGCATTCGACTGTCATGTTGCCAGGAGCTGGAGCATGGGGCTGCCAATGCTCCCAGGAGGGATGAATGCCCAAGAGACTGTTTTGGCTAGAGAGAAGACCTTTCTTTTGGCACAGAACTAGCACAGATCCTGCCTTTGTTGGGTTTCATGCAGAGATGGCCTCAACCTACAGTGTTCTAACCTGGTTTTTAGCTTTGTTAATGATGGATCTTCTGTTCAGTCCTGGGAGAAAGGAGCAAAACTGAGCCCTGGTTCTAGGCAGTGGCTTTGGTGATGGCTTTGCTGGCATTGAAGCCGGAAGACCCTAGCCATCACCTCCTCTTTGGTTTTCTTCTTCCCAGGCAGTTTGCAACAGGGCTGTCCTAACTGTCTGGTTACAATTCTCACTTGTAGCAGTTACACCATTAAAAACTGTCTTCAAAAAAGCCCTCAGAGAAGTGGGGTCTGTGCTGTGGGCTGGGTCAGGGCTGTGCCTGTGTGACAGGGTGGGACTCAGACTGAAAAAGGGGGCAGGGCGTCCAGGGCACAGAGCTGTGGCTGGGGTCAGGGGGTGTCCCATGCCTTGTGCCACTGTCCTGTCCCTTCTTCCTTTCCAAGGTCATAGAATCATTGTGTTGTGAGTTGGAAGGACCCACAAGGATCATAAAGTTCAAGTCCTGTCCCTGCACAGGACAATCCCAA
>NW_010322341.1:0-8766 GCF_000700745.2 Antrostomus carolinensis
GGCCTATTAAATCCCACTCAGATTCTCTAAAATAAAGATATCTAGAATAGCTAGATCTTTCTGTTTATATAGTAACCTCCCTTGCTCTAGATAGAAATTGAAGAGTAGTACAAGAGAAGCAGCCTTCCATCACCATACCAATGAACTGAGTTTAAGGTACAAGTTTTCATCTGTGGACACAGGAACAGTTGAGAGGCATGAGCGTGCTGACTGTATTCAACATTCTATCTAAAGAGATGTACATATGCAAGAGTATTGACCTAGAAGGTAGAAAGGTGTTCAGACACTTAACTATATCACATACTTTTCTGCAATCAGCTTAACTCCTGTCTGAGTACAGACCAGATTTGCAAGAATCCTAAAGAAGCACTAGACAAACACGTTTTATCCAATACTTGCAAGCTTCCCATCAGCATTCAGAGGGAACACTAAAGTTTTGTGCATATAAAGGCTGCTTGGCTTAAAATATACAGTGAACTGGAATGTTATTAACAGCTTCAAAAATAGAAGCTGTTAGACAGTTATGCTATTTGTGTTCCTCACACAGACTGCCCCACTTTCTTACTATTATATATAATGACTGTAATATAGTATTCTCATGTACGTGTTCAAACACATAACAGTTCCCCCCACCCTCTAAGGGAGCTTTTTCTACTTCTTTAAATGTAATCCAGGTATGTAACACTGGGATGCTCTCCCTATCACGAAGCAGCACAACAAAGACTTCCAAACTTATTCAATAAGCAAACATTTTGGTGCTCACAGATAAGTAACCTTTCACTGGTCATAAACCAATTTTGATGCAAGTATTGTGAACCAGCTGTCTTAGGTGACAAGTTGGTTTTGCATAAGCTAAACCCTAGAGCTCATATAGCCATTGCAGTAGGACTCCCAGCCAACCAGTGCCTGAAGTACAGCTACTTTTCCCTTTGCTTTCCACCAGCACACCACACAATAACTCCAGCTATTTTAGTAAAAATGAAAAAAACCAAAAAAACAAAAAACTAGAACAAGAAAACTCTAAATAGAGAAAAGTTTAGAATTTATAGATCGAAACCAAAGCACAAGGTTTTTAAGACTCTTCCCCCCTTTATTCACATGGGGATAGCAGGGTATAGTGTTTCTTCTAGTCCAGAAAACCTCAATGGCTGAAAAAAGATTCCATGCAGTGCTTTTTAATCCCTCTCTCCTGTTAGATCTGTGTCCCACTGTGCTCTCTACTCCAGACAGTCACATAACCTATCTGAACTCCCTACTTACCAGCTTGTCCCAGGCTCCTTGCCAGAAGGACATGCAAATTTCATTCAGTTAATCTTAAACAAGGTGCAATCTCCTTCTCCTTCTCAGCAGGCTTAGTCATGACCTAGAGCACTCACACAACACGAACTAGGAGCTTTCATCCTTGTTAAACTACAACAGTTCTTTGAAAGATTACAGGGTCCCACTAGCAAGTTCAGCAGCTTTACCACAGCGGCTCCAATATTGATAATCTCTTTCAGCTACTCTCAAGGCAAAAAACCTGCTCTCAAAGGATGAGCACTGCGCTGAACTACACACAGCAAGTCCTCTCATAGCAGTTCAACAGCTACTTTCCTATATTACTTTTAGGTATCCTTTACTGCTTCCTGAAGAATTTCCTGCCCTCTAAATGCAAACAGAGATCAAGTATTAAATTAAAATCAATGTTACCCTTCCACAGCTTCACTACTTTCCTTAGAGAGAGTATCAAGTATCACAGCACAAGCCACATGCAACACTCTGATAATTTCGCACTTCGGCAGCCAGCAGAACTTTGTGCACAGTTTAATGTTAAATGGGATTAATAATGTATGAGATTGGTATTTGATGGCACAAGAGAGAGATTAAGCTATGTAAGAAAAGAGGAGAGGAACTAATTTACCACTCTCAGAAGTTAAGGGCATGCTTACTTGACCAGAAGTTAAATCAGTGAATGTATTTATAAATGCAGGCTACCCCAAAACTCTCACTAGTTACTTTAAAAAAAAAAAAAAAACAAAACAAACCTATCCAGAGAGCAGTCTCATTGCTGCTTCCACTGCCCAGGCCATAAAAAGCCCAGAAGAACCAATAAGAGACTTAAGGAAATACACAGCTGTTTTACACACTGCACAGGAAGAGAGGAGTGACTATTTTGTAGTTTATTGCTAAAAGTAGCAAAGTTAAGATTCCACCTTTGATTTACTGGGATGGGATGAAAAATAAAGCTACAGAAAAACATCAGAACTGGATGGCCTGCACCAAAAGTATGTGAAGAGAACAATTAACTCTCCAATAAAACATCAACCATTGTTACACTTTTTTGCTTGGGAGGGAAGGGATATTAGAAAATGATTTCATCTTAAAAAGAGTAATAAAAGAACTGAAGTTTCTAGCAGAAATTATCAACTATGCAACAAATAACCCCTCAATTTAACAGCTCCACAGCACCCTTAAATAAAGTCAACATTTGTTGATTGTGGTATATTGGATGAGGGAAGTCAAAGCATCCTGTAATGCTCTCATTTTCTAACAAGATTCAGCACAGCAAATACCAAAATCTTCCCGAATAAAAAGAAAATGCAACATTTTGAAGAGAGATCTTAATAGAGATTTCTCAAGCACAACTGAGAAGTTAAGTGAACTGAAGAACCTTTGCTGAGCTCTCATCACACAATAAAATGAGACTTTGAACAAAGACATTTTCCAACCATAAGAGAAAATAAGCCAAAATCTCCCTCTACAATGGAATTGCTGGTTCACCACCAGCCACTGAGTACCCTTCTACTTCAAAGGAACAGAATGAATTATTTTCTTCTTCTACTCTTTATGAAAATAGGTTTTCATAAGTTTTATAGAGCTACTAGATGGAGTCAAGTTAAGGGTTTCTGTTTGTTTCGGTTTTACTTTACCCAATAGATCTAAGCAGTAAATTCATGAATTCATCTTGCAACATTTTTTAACAAATGCAAAAATATTACAGCCTAGTTTTAATCACACTAAACATTATGTCTTTCTTTGGTGAAGCCTCACAAAGCTCCATGAAAGCAAACATGACTTGCAGATGTCATACAATTAACTTCGAGATTTTCAGTGCAATATCCATCATGCCAGTGTTAGATACCACCTACCACAGAGACTTTAGCACCTGAGTTTTGGGGTCTACTGTTGTGCATGCTAATTTGTACAAAAGCACTCAACCAACCAGTATTGATATGTGATTCTGAAATTACTCCAATAACCACATATGTGAGAGACTAGAGCCAGGCAAAGAAATAGAAAAGGAATAATGACAGAACAAAAGGATAAAAGGGAAACTGAGGCAAAATACAGTGATTTAACCCACATTATAGTCTGATATCTGAAGTACAAAATTCCTAAGAAAAAATCCTTAGGGTAGAAAGGCAGACAAGGCTGCAGGTCTTTGAATCATAACATGCCAAGACAGCAATTTAATCTTGCAGCCTTTCTATAGTAAGATTCTGCACTGCTACAGAGCTAAGTTATTTTTTTACTTCCCTTCACTGTTCTTCCCATGCTAACTTGTAAACTAAGTAATGGAGTCTCAACAAAAATCAATTTTTCCAGTTGTTCCAGTGCCTACCCTTTCCGAGGATCTCAGCAAGGCTTGTCAGTGAAGGGTCAAACACTTTTTGCACCATCATGCCTCCTATCCCTATAGTCCTCCAAAGACAAGATGAAAGCGTGAAGGATTACTTTAGTTGTATCTTCACACATGCTAACTGTAGCCAATGTTTTGTATGTGAACAGATGCTTTCCTAGCATCAACAAAAATGATATTAAAAAATATAGTATGTTATTGATGTGGATGTATTCATTCATTAGCCACAATATGCATTAGGTACTATTTAATGCTGGTAACTGAGGAAGAATTACAGTAAACTGGAAAAAATACAGTACATTCAGAGTCAATTAAAGTTACTGTACTAATAATTTGCCCAAAAAGAAAAAAAATCATTAAATTACCTCATAGTATCAAATCAGGTTGTGCAGCAACTCATTCACTTATTAAAATGTGAAATGAACTTATGAACTGTCAAATAGAATTCCCATTTTCAGACCCTTCCCTGTGAACAGAATGTGAACCCAGTTCCAGCTCAAGTCCACACAGTCTTTAGATCCTACAAATTGTTTCACTGTTGTTTGGTATCAAACAGCCATATAAATACAGAAAACAAAGCTTGGGTCCAAACCATTCATTTATAAATAAATAAATAATCATGAGATAACTTTGTCTCCTGATGTCTTCGCTCTCCTACAAAGATCTTTATTTAAACTAAAAGCAAAACCAGGTCTGGATATTTAGTACCAAGTGCATTTTAATAAACTTTAGTAACCAAATCTGTCAGAGGTAAAATGTATCATTATGTACAAAATTACAGAGCTCGTCACCCAATTTTAGACTCAAAATTGTGTGGGGAAAAAATTTCCATTAAGCAAGTCACTTCAAAGCAGTCACCATCATCATTTTCAAACTCAAATTGTGTCATACCACCAATAATGTTATATTATGCCTTATTCTTATTTGCCTCAGTAGTAACACAAAACCCAGTCAAAATATATTCCCAGCAACCAATGTTTTTTCAGGTTGGAAAGCATTTAGAATTCACATGCATACATTACCCTTTCCTTCTACTCATTATTGCCCTATTTCCAAATCTTATTTCCACAAATATTCTTCACACATCTTGCTAACTTTCTCCTCATTTCCATCTTCCTTACTGATGGTACAGCTAGGAATTGATGCATCGAATTTGTCATTCGGATGACAACAGAATAATTTCTTCTGAAAAATAAACAAAAGAACTCTGCCTTCTAAGGTTAATACTTTTATTGGTTCTTATTTCAAAGAGAGTAGGGAGAAAAGGGGAAGGCAAGGAAACTCACTATGTGCTGGTGGAATTATACCATTAAAAAGTACCAAGTAGCAAATAAATGGAGATGAGGATATTTTAAAAGATGTACCTGTACAAGAAATATTTCTTACAATATTAACCTTTTTTGAGAGGGTGGATAAGGGAAGGGAGTATGTTTCCTGTATTCCTATACATGGTCTTAAAGGTCAAACTCAAAAGGATAAGGAATCTTTATTGTGAAGCACTGCAGAGTTTAAAATACATCCACAACACAAGGATTTATAATCAGGTAATTCTTCTGTAAAAGCAGTTATGATAAAACAAGTTATCTTCAGTTCATCAACTGATAATCCTAATGTCTCATGGGCTGGCTTTCTTCAAAAGAAGATTTCATACAATTCCCTGCTGAGAAACTAATCCATATCCAATAAATACCATCTCTTTGTATGAATTTAAATCATCAACCATATCATTTTTTCAAGTTCATGTCTTAACTATGCAAATGATTTGTTTGTTTCTTTAGAGAGTATACTTCTACATATTCAATATGATGCATTTAATGTTTCTTCCATAATGCTTATTTACACCCTGGAAACTGTTTAAATGATTCTGTCCTTCCTTCTTTTTGATCTCTGTATCAGTAATTAATACTAAACAGCAGTATCACCTTTTGGGACCATAATCTGTTGCCAAGGATACTAGTGATACAATTAGGATTTTATTGTAGACTAACTGAAAGACTCATCTTTGTCGAGAGCGCAATTCAGACTCATCTAATGTTAATTGCACCTATACACCTCCTTTCATTTAGATATTGTAGAGTCCTATGAAAACTATATACCAACACTTCTGTGACTCAAATTCAGTTTCTATTATGTGGGCAGAGAAACTACACCACAACGGCTCTGAATGACTTACTGAAGGTCAAAATTTCAACTGGAAATGAAATTCAAGTGTCACCCTACTTGTGGCTGCTAACTCTAAGAGGCAGCAGCGTGCATATTTGCCTGGCCAAAGACAGCTCTCCACTATAAATTCTTACTTTGTGTGAGTTCAGCTGTACAACTGTGAAAGCTTCCTGTACTCCTCAATGCTACCAACTTACTATTGTATCTGACCAGGCAGAAATACTACTCTAATATAAAGTTTTGTCATTCTCATCAGCATAGTGCAGCTGTTACCTTGCTTGCCAAAACTGCCAGCCCTCAGGAGTAAACATCATTTAATTAGCTTAGGTTACACTCCAAAAAGCACAGAATTTACAAGAAAACTAAGCCAATGTACCACAAATCAAATTGTTGCAATTGCAATGATAAAATGCTAGGGAGACTCAATCATGTGAGTTGGGTCCCCCTCCTCCCCCCCCCTTTTTTATTTTTTTAAAAAAAAAAGGGGATTTCACAATATTTTAATGGAATAATGGAAAATTCCCCTTTGCACAGGAAAAGTTCTGAAGTTTGGTATGAGTCCTTTGGACTCACTCTTTTTGCTACTCTTATCTTTCAAGCAAAAGAAAGAAAATGGAAGGGGAGGAAATAGTAAAAAAAAAGTATATTCAGGATGAGCAGAAAAAGCATCCACTTACCAAAGGTGGAATTCAACTCAAATGCAACCATTAAATATTTGGAAAGTTGAAAGTCATCATGTTACAAAGGGAGAAAAGAAAATACTGAAGGGTTAAAACAGTTTGAAGAATTTTAAGCAAGTATTTGGAGTTCAGAACTTAAGATTTACTGATGCTGGGATTTTGTCACAGACCCAAAGCATATGTTCTGTAATTGGCCTTGCATGCAGTTCCAGTTAGAATTTCAGCTGTTCATTGGAACCAGAACAGTTTCTGTCACATATTTCAATCTATATGCATCCTGTTTTACGTAGTTTGACATGTCTCGATAGCTCTAAGATTGATTTCTATCAAGCAGGAGTATAACATGTATTATGAAATAGCTTTAACCTCTTATCTGCTATGTCCAAAAAAACCCCATAGTCAACTAACTTCATGTTTTCCATTTTGAGCAATAGTCATCTGGGACTCAAAAATCAGTATTTTTATATAACTTCCACACATAATATTAGCAAAGTCTTCACAAATATATTCTGCCTTAAAAAAAAACCCCAACAAAAAACCTACTCCTGAAACATTGCAATTTCCCCTTTCATGTCTGAAAAGTCTGAGGAGTCATCAATGTAGTACTCTCAGTTCAGAACAAAAAATATGAAATGGACTGAAAAAACCCCCAAGCCTGCTATTTATCAGAACTTGTTCAGTAGCATTTAGGGAAAAGGCCCTTAAATACATAAATGAAAAGCTCACCTTCTAGATGATAACTCAGCTGAAATGTCATATATGGGCTACTACAATTATTATGGTTAAATTATTCAAACATGTCACCACATGTTTAACTTTGAAAGCATAAGTCAGTTTCTGGTCTCATAGCTAATCTGATTTAAAAACAAACAAACAAACCCAAATCCACCCACATCTTCATGCTACTAGCACTATAGTTTTAAAAATTAACTCTGAAGAAGCCACAAAATTCAACTGCTACTTTAATTCTACATATTCCAGGTATTTGTTTGCTTTCTTGTCTCCTGACCATCCAGTTTTATACATCTACCAAACAAGGTAATAAAACTGCAGGCCAAATATACTCCAGTCTGGATTGGTTTTCCAGTTGTGTGCTGCATGCTGCTTTTCTCAGACAGGTCTACTAATTGCTGTCACTAAACCACTCCAACATCCTAACTGAAACAGCAGAATTCAAATTAGCTTCTTACTTGTCATACAAAGTAGGGCATCAAGTATTCATTTTCATGGCAATCACTATTTTAAGCTTATTCCTTCTCAGCAAGTAGTTTAAATAAAGGCCTTGATAACTATTTAGATTTTACCAATACTAACATTTTGACAAAAAAAAGTTCAAAAAGACCATTGAACACTTGCAGTCTTCCTTGGGAGTAAGGAAAAGATAAGGTAGATGCAAGTATCTCTGAAAAAGAAATGCTACCATCTAGTTTTTTGGACAAGTTTCTTGTGAGCAGCAAGAAGAGCATGAAACTGTCCTAGAAGTCTAAGTCTTGCACTCCTGTAGTTTATCCAATGCCATTCATTTGTCACTTCAGACACCTGCTTAGAGATAAAAAAATCCCCTGTGTTTGAAGGTTTGGTACAAATTTTACTACTGTTGAAGCTTCTCCTTTCTATTGAAGTTTCATGGTCAGTTAACTCATCTTGTTACACAATTCTGCCTGCCACCTGGGGAACAACCACAGTTCCTGAGACCCACGATGATGGGCCAGTCAGGATTTCCTTTTCCTGACAAAGTTTTGTTGGTTTTTTTTTGTTTTTTTTTTTTTTTAACAAGTAAATTAAAATCTAAAAGACTTGAAGCTGCAGGAACCATAGGATTCCACTGCATATCTTACAGAGACTCAAAGCTGAAAAGCATTCTAAAGAAATATTAGCATTCTTCAGCTATAAAACCCTGGAACACAGTTGATGACTCACACTCTAGGAGCTTCAAATTAGGTATTACCAGCCTCCTGCTGCAAATATACTTTTTTAGTTCTTCTGTTAATGGGCCCTTTTTATATATGCAAGTTTGTATGGAAAGGTGTTCAAATAGAAGAAAAATAGCTGGATCACACTTTACAAAAATATTTGTTTCTTAGCTGTTACCCAAATGGAGTCTTGGGTGTAGATTCAAGAAGAGTAGCTTCATAAGGTGCACTATGACTAGTGTCCACTACCAAAATGACACATGTGAGAAACATTTATATTTATTTTGTAGCCATATAGGTGCCTGCTACTGAGTCCTGGATCATTCCACAGAGAATCAAAGCAGAAGTCAGTGTCATTATCAATTTAAAAAAAACCAAATCCCATGTCAGC
>NW_010322341.1:8792-25756 GCF_000700745.2 Antrostomus carolinensis
GACATATGAAAAATTTCAACTCAGCCACATAATTTGCTGGCTTGCTTTCTGTTAGGGAGCGGCAAGAAAAGTTTCCAGAAGACAATTTCTATCTTTTCTTTGTCCATCTTTGTCTCCTGCTAGTGAGAAAGTGCAATTCTGTGCACTTCACAAGCAAGTGGAAACCCACCAAAAGAGATACTAACCTCCTTTGCAATGCCTAGCAAAGTAATTTTTTTTTTTTTTTAAAATGTGCACTCACAACACCAGCAGCAATCAACCTTCTGTCTGTTCCTACAGGGTAACAGCGGCACAAGGCAAGCACAGAGGATCCAGCTGAACAAACGTACAGTCCTGAGTGAAGACCTCCAGTCTCTGTGGATCTCAGGGGAGCCAACCTGAACAGCTTCTCAGTAGCTACAACCAATTTAACATAAGAACTTACATTTTAAAGGGAAGAAAAGGTCTCTCAGTGAGCTGTTAATCTCTGGCTACAAAGGTGAAGAATCAGTAACATTAGACATTATAGGGGCAAGGTGGCATCGTTTAAGAAAGGAAGAAATTGTGTTACAAACATAGAAGTCTCCTAATCACTTGAAAGAACACCCTGTGTGTTTGATAGTGTCAGGTTCTCATACACAACACAGTTTTAAACAGTACTGAATGTCTCTGAATGCTCATGTGAATTAGAATACTACCGTCACTGACAACTCATTTCATGGAGAATATACTGCAATCAAAAGCTAACCATTTTTTCTTGTCATCTTCGATACTGTGACTGACCAGTAAATTTGTGTGGTTTTTGGCATCAACCCATAGAATGAGATTTATGCAGAAATTCTCATCCGAAATCAAAGGAGAATTTGAACTCTTGAAGTTAAGTTGAAAGGTAAGTCCATTTTAAGTATCAGCCAGGGGCTATATGGTTCATGGGTTCCACATTGGATAAAAGTCTTCCTTGCAAAATTCAAATACTTCATCGCATGCTCTCCGTAATGTACTGCAAATACTTAACATAAGTGTAACTAGAAGACATGAAGTGGCTTATAATATTAGTGTACTTACTTCTTCCCAAAACTGACTGATATAATTTTAGTCACTTTACAATATAAAGCTGTTTGTCATGCAGGTAAGGGATTTACTTCTTCCTGGGTAAGATACTGCAATGAAAATCCTCTTACTGCAGTCCTAAGATCAGGCTGCTCTTTTAAAAATATTTTTGTTGCTTGGTTCACCAGACAGTAAAACTCACTCTCTGCGAGTTGGCCAGTAGAGGGAAGCATCATATTCACAAATCTAACACAGTACATTACCACAATTCACCACCACAAGTCTCAATATTTCATGATTCAGCTCAAAAAACCTACTTTGACTAAGTTGTACAGGGCAGCCTAGATGCTCTTCAAAAAACCTACTTTCCCAATTCAGCTGTTTAAAGCTATGACTAAGTTGTACAGGGCAGCCTAGATGCTCTGGCACGTTTCCTTTTACTAGATTTCACCATAGGGCAAAATATCATCATGGTTACTCTGCAATGCTAGCATTAAGCATGTATGAGCTTGTGAAAATCAGAGAAAACAGTATGCTTAGTTAAGTTTGAACAACTTTTCATTTGTTCACACTCAATATTCTTTGGCTCCAGTTACACCAAAATATTGCTACGTTTGTCAGTATCTCCAAGTTCATTTTCTTCCTCCCGAGTCCTTAGATTCATTTTAAAAGGCAGGCTTAGATCAAGTTAGTCACTTGCATTAGTATCAACAACTACAGTATCCAGCTCTGCACAGTAATAAATAGATTTTTATACAGGAATATACAGCAGTATCTTTCACAAATTGTTTTTGCAGCCTTTTCCTCTAGTTACATACTTATGGATGTTTTCATACAATGCCTGGTTTCCTGTTTCACCATCACTTCCTATCTAACAAAGCTCCAGAGGACATAAATCACAATGTTATTCATGAATCAGTGTTAACTCCAATGTCCTCCCTGTAGCCTCAGGAAGGAGTGAGGTGGTTTGATGCTACTAATATGCATAACAGCACACTGAGACTTGCAAAAATATATGCTGGATTTATACAGGCAAAGTTAAACACACACACACTCCCATCCCATTTGTTATGTAGTTTTATATTCCTGGAAAGTTTGACAAGTTCCATGGTCTGGACTTCAAAAAAAATGTAGAAAGCTGGAGGGTCAGGCATGACAATTATTACAAATATGTATGTATTAACACAGTGGTAAGTAATACACAGTTCATAACTACAGAATTATTTTTACTTACTACTTGAAGTTAGAAATAAAGCTGCTTTGTAAGAAATTTAAGCACATTTAATTGTGGTTGCTTAATGTAAGTGGTTTCTCTGTACCAATGGATTACTCTGTGCCCTGAATTTGCAATTTACATTTCCATATGGCTGAGATCTGTTTTGAAAGTTACAGCACCTGAGCAGTGCAAATTATAAATGCATGATACATAAGTTTAAATCACCTGCTATACCTAAATCGAGTTAGCTATCCAATGAGTAAATCCAATCATAATTGTTTTTTCCGTTTTCTCCTTTTTCCATGTCATTAATGTAATTTTATCTCAAACATACATGCAAATACAAGGTAGCATTATAAATTATTTAATTAGAAGGGGTGTAAAAAAGTTTCAAACAAAATGAGCTAGCTTTCAAGTACAACAAATCATTTAGGCAGACTTCATATGTTATCCAGTTTGTCAATGGTAATGGCTCCTATTTAAAGTAGCCAATTGAGAAAGCAATCTTATTCAGTGTGGCTTTAAATATATCTGAAAGTACTGCCTACAAAACAGATACTGATCACAACTCTACAAATCATGTGCAGGACCCTGCAATAACTTGATGAGTTTGCTTATTCACTACTTAAAACCATAAATGAAGCATCTATACACAGCATCTATTCTACAACATACTTTCTTCCTCAGAATTAACTGTCAAGGCATATACTATTTCAGTAGTAAAATCTACCCTTGTTTCTTTCCATCTTACTCAAACAGACTATAGACAGGCAACTTTATTTCAGGGTGCAGCAGAAAAGACATCACAAACCAATGTTGCCAACATTGCTTTTCAGAACACATACTTACATTCTTACCTGTCTAACTTGCTTTGAGTAAGCAGGTTTTATTTGTCACCATGTGACTTGGTACATTCAGTAATGTTAATGAGAGATAAACCAGAGAAATCAGCGTTCTTGAATGACTAGCAGAAAAAAATAATTACATGTGGAAAATCTGCTTCCAATAGCAGCATGGACGCTGATGAAGATCAGATTGTCTTCATCATTCCTTTGGACATGTACTACACTGTTACCACTGTTCATTTAATGTTTCACAAGTCACTTCATAAGGAAAACAAAAGTTAAGTTATCCTTAATTATTTAGAGAACACCAATATAAGCAGATGATAGAAGATAGTTAAAACCCTAGCCCATTCACATTACAAAAGCCTTTGCTGATTCTGCCAAACCAGAAAGCCTTCAGATTACTATCAGCAAGAAATTTCTTCCCAAAGCTTTTGAACAACAACCATTATAAAGATCAAGAACTTATTTTTTCTATCTTTTTTTTTTTTTAAAAAAAAAAAGCCTTCATTTCAACCAAATTTCACAAAGAGATCTCAGAAGACAGCTTTTACAACATCTTTTAAGATAATCAGCAATATAGAGAAGAGGTTCATGGTAAATTCTGTACTGAAAGGAAAAAGCAACACCATAAATTTGTCCCTTCTACACCAGAGAACCTGTATGGAATAGAGGCAAGTGCCTCATCTGCTAGAATAAGTTCAGAGTTTACACCTTAGATATGAGAACCTGAGCAAGACAATTAAGAAAGTCAGGTGTCACAGACTCTGCTGCACAAAACATTAATTATCCTTTTACAGCCTTAGTTTTGTTTTTATTTTTGTGTTCTTTCATAACTCCCAAAGCATAAATTACTTGAATTTGAACTTACTTGAATATCTGAATATTCAAATTGAATATTGAATATTTGAATAACCGAAATCCAAGCTTAGAGAAATCAAGGCAAGTTTTACAATATTACCTAAGCATCATAACAACAACCTAGAATCTTATAAAAGATGACTTGTGACTTGATTGTCACAAACATATTGTCTTGGAAGCTTTCTCCCTACTCATATTCCATTCAGGCTTTTATAACTTAAAAGGAGACACTTATTTTCAGAAAAGGCCAAGATCCTCTCAGATATGTGGAAGACAAGATACAAGGCTCAAAGTAGAAAATAAAACCTCTTCATCTAATGACTCAGATCTACCCTGTTAAGAGGCAGAAGATCACATTGCTATCATAAACACCCCAATTATTTACTTGATGCATTTATTTGTAATATAAATAATACTGTGCCAGTTAAGTACTCAGCATTCCAGTATCTCATAATCTTGTTGTACTTACATGAAGTAAGTATCCATTACCACTTGGAACATGCATTTAGCCTGCTCAACTGACTGCTTAATGAGGTCTGGAAAGTAAAAGGCTTATCTGCAAAAAGCTGATGTAGAAAGAAGCATGCGTACACTCTTTTCTTCAAAGCAAAGTATTTGTATAGTCTTAATGTGAAAAGGAGTTATGATTAAGAGAAAGCATTCAGAAAAACAGAAATTAAATAAAAGACAAAATACCTATATATAGTAATGAAAGCAATGCTCTTCCATTTGCTGAATATTGTACTATTTTCAAAATCTCTCCTAGAAGCTATGCATTCTCCCTCACCTCCACCAAATGCGTTATTTAGGAATTCCACATAGCAATGGGTCTAGTGCAGCTCCCTTTAATAGCTTTTTTGAAGTGTTTATAATGATTCAGACTGGTTTGTGTTACAGAGTGGGACATCATTAGCTGCATTTAATCAGGCTTTAATTAACATACTAGTCATAACTAAGTGTTTAAAAGATACTGTCAGTAAATAGTGGCTACCTCCCTTTCACTCACTACTCATTTCTAGCTGCATGCAGGACTCCCAAAGCAAACCTGGTACTGTTAATCATTGCTGTACCACTGCTGTCAGTGCACGTTAAAACAATACCCTTCACTTAATAGATGCACAAATTGGATCAGATAAAAATCTGAAATTGACACTGAGATCATACAGACTGTTTCTCACTGTGTATCAGCAGCAAACCCATGAGTCTAAGGCCCTCAGCCACAAGTATTTGCTACCTAAAACATTTCAAATTGAAGCATAGACCCTAACTAGCAAAAAAAAGTGTTGACTGACTGTAGAAACCTAAGAAGCATTCTATGAACTTATACTTGTCATTTCAGTGACTTAAATTAAGTCTATGCTCAATGACATGTTTATTTTGCTGCTTAAACCACCACATTTTTATTAAATATATTTTAATTATATTCATTTTTATTTTAAAGAACCCCACATCTAAACTGATCCTGCAAACTGAGCACTTTATGTTTTCTCTAAGATGTCATTATACAAATATGTGGTATACAGCAATTGTTACATTTGTCGAAAGATCACTGGCACTACTGAAAGCTTCCTTTTAGTTCCTGTACATGCACAAGGAGAAACTGAATAATTGATTTATTATTCTGATGGGGGGAAAAAAATTAAATTTGTCATGCCAGCAACTGCAACTGACTTGCTTGTATCCGCTTTCTTCAGTGTGCAACAGTGGGCACCTCCCAGAGCTGACAAATAATTGTCATTTTGAGTAGTGTCATGATGAAGCATTCTCCCAAGAAGGAAGTATGACAAAAAGCTGTTTCCTGTTTTCTGAAAACTGTGTGGTCACATTATTCATAATGTAACTAACAGCAGCTTAAGTCTGTCTACTGAGAAAGCACTTGTTTTCACATACCAATATACCCAATAATAAATAAAAACACAAACAAAAAACTTACCAAAAATCTAGGAAAACTGTCATGTAAAATCCATGTTTCCTCTTTCTATAAATACTTGTTCTATATGGTTCACATAGCTCTAGCCTGTGCTTATGACACTTGTCATTCAGGGTATTTTTTTTTTTTCCAAGATACCTCATTTGTCTCCCCTTATAGTGATGTTCTTATTAGTGTGACACTAGTCGAATGCATTTAGCATGTGTGCCAGTTATATGAAGTCTCTACACTGCTGTTGCCATTTCATGACAGAACTGGCTTCATTAAAGACAGAATACAGTGCATTTCTTGATAAATTGCAAGTGGGGAATTCTAGGATCAGCCAAAAAGTGGAGAAGCTGTGAGCTAGTAAAACTGAACTGCAGCCAGGGGCTGGCCAAGTATAGAACCTTTTTGTAGAGCAAAGGTGTGAGTGGGAAGCCCACATATTCCCAGGATCCCTAACTATTCAAAGATTAGGTTTTCCCATTCTCCTGTTACTCCTTCCCTCCTTTGTCATCACTGTTCAGAAAGCTATGCAGCTGCTGTGAACTGGGCACATGAAGAACAAAACAGGTCTAAAGGATGGCACAGTGCTGCCCCATGATGAGTCAGTACACACCTATTTCTGAAGTGAAATAACCTTTTACTTCACACTGGAGAAATTTAAATAGCCCTTGAAAGAAACAGGTCAGTACATCTCAGACAAGTGTAAACTCTGAGATAAAATTGCCTCTGAAAAAGGATACAAATACAATGGTAAAGCATTTCTTATTATCACTCAGGCTAACTTAGCTTATTCAGGGCTACTGGCCATGCACTACACAGGAAAAATAAGCGCTAGAGCATTCACTGGAACAGTCAATGTTGCAGTAGTACGTTAAGATCAAGAGGAACAAGTTTTTTTTTCTTAGAAATATCTGCTCTAGTAAGCTGGCCAAAGTTCCAAGGTAATCTGAGGACATAGCAACAATACTCCATTTACTAGTTAATTAAGAGACCTAAATAAACTAGTCATTTATAAATATAATTAATAATTCTAAACTTTTACTAGTGTTTTAAGTTGCTCTAATTTGTGCAAAGCATGTATTTAGTGCTATGACTTGCTAAATGGGAAGTTTAGACAAATTTTAAGTACAGACAAGCAGAAATAATACCCTATGCATCTCAATACCACTTGCAGCCATCAATAAAATATTAATTAATAGAAGAATTAAAGCCATTATTTTATTGTTCCCAGTAGCTTCATATGCAATAAAAGGTCACTAGTTAACCAAATGCTGCATAAAGGACAGCAATCATGCCAAGCAAGAGTTTTGACACATTTTAAGTTCATTTAAAATGCAGAAATGCAAACATTAGCCCAGAAATTTCCCCCTCTAATCCACTGGACTTCAAAATTTAGGTTGGGAGGGAAAGAAAGGAATTATTTTTAATTAATTTCACCTAATTCTCCTTGTTAAGTAAATGACACCACCTTTAAACTCAAAAAATCCCAAGTTTTTACCACTTTTCTAACTTCCTACTGTACATTATATTAAAAATGCAGGGATGTTAAACTTGTGAGAGTAATAGATCCCAGATCAAAAGGTAATCCACTTTTTGAAAGGGACTTTCTGCCTTCCCCCCCCACCCCCCCCTTTTTTTTTAACCACCATCTCTGTCTAAAGCTCTTTGTATCCATGCTATTTTGCCCTCAGCCAGCAGCTGAAACAACTTGAAGTTTTTGGAATGTGAGCTTTGCCAGTAAAGGAGGACTGCTCCGTGACCTTACATTTATGAAACTCTTTTCCTTCCTACTTCAGAAGCACATTAGAATTTTCTCCTTTGAACTGACTGTGCATTCAGAATGTACATCTGTATTCTGTAATTTTAACTTCTGTCCCTTCGCTCTGTCTAGTTTTTCCTCCCTCCACAATGTGAACAGCACAATACATGTCTAGATATAAACTATTTCACTGCTGGAAAAAACTGCCAAAGATAAAGCCAGGCTTGTAAAAAAAGGTGAGGTAATAAGATTAAGTGCTCTACTGTGTAGAATAGATAGTTCCTCCTACAATTTTCTAGGACAGAATCTTTAAGTCAATGATGACCCATTAAAACTTTCATTTTTTTTCTGAATATCTAGAATTCACCGCATATTGGTAGAAAGTATCAATGAGGTGAATCGAATGCTCGCTAAAAAGTTGCATTTTTTAACTAAAAGCTGTCATACTTTAGAACTTTCAAATTCATTAGCAAAATCTACAGAACTACAAAAGTAAGCTGACATATAGACAAACAGTATTGCAAACTAAATATCTAAATATTGACATTTATAAATATTTTATTTAAAATGCCATTATTTACAAATATTAAACACATTCTAATACAGCTTGGGCATCTGATTAAGATGGTATATTGCAGTATATATTGCAGTATGTAATTTGGATTAATGTAACAGAAGAAAAGTACTAAGTATGCTACTCAAGACATTATGAAGTTATAGCATCTCCACTAATTTTCTTTCAGCAATCTATGAACAGTTACTGTCACAGAAGTAAAATTCTGAGGTTACTACTTATTTAGTCAAAAGGTGTACAATATAATGAAGCAGATTCAAAACAACCTTGACACCTGTAACATATGGTACTAACTTCCCAAATGCCATTACATTGAAATCACACTTGAACTTCCAAAGAGGACAACATGCAAGCAAAATACCATTGCTTAGGTAGATGTTTCTACAGGAAAAAAAAAATCCAAATATCCTACTTATGCTACCTACCTGGACCACTTTTTTCTTCAAAATTATTCTACAATCAAATAGGTTTTATGTCTTCAATAATTTGCACATTTTAGAACCAGACATTTTATTTCAGGCTAATTTTTGCATGTATTTCTTAAATCATCTTTTTATGTAAAATAGAAAAAAAACTGCCAAGATAGGAATGTGTTTTAGGCAACCATTAATATTTTTAATATATTTCATTTCAGAGAATCAAACCCCTCTATTCCTTTGTTCAGCTGTCTGAATAGGAAACTTGATTTTAAAAAAGAAGCTCTAAAATTCTCCTGTTCATGTCACTAAAACCAGATTAGCATAATCTTTGCTGCTGTGCATCACTGTAGCACCTCATTAGCTGCAGTTCTAAATAAGAATATATAAACCTAGGAACTAATGCTAAGTTACTGTATTCTACAAGTTCCAATAGTGGCATTTCCTACGCTTAGTAAATACAACATGCAGAAACCGCCGACAAAAGACATTGAATTCTGCATTTGAACTACAGATGTGAAGCTAAACAGAGAAGATAATGAATTATCAACAAACAAGATTATATACATTCTGCTTTATTGCTTTAGAGTGGGAAGAGAAGTGTGAACATACCAAACTCTTTTTAGGCTGTAGAAGGGCAAAGCGCAGGAACTGCTCTGCTAAGTATGAACTCTCTTTGTGCCAGTGTTTAATCAGTGGTGCTGACAGATTGTCAACAGAAGTCTGAACTGGGAAGAGCAGCAGTCAAAGCACAGCAATACAAACACTATCTGGAATAACAGGGGATATGTGAACTAGGAATGACATGCTTTGGAGAAGGTGCAACAGTTTCAAAAAAAGCTTTCCCACCTTCAGAATGAAGCATCTGGTACCTGCCATCCCTGAAATAAGAGCATTCATCTTGGCACTGGAAGGAGAGTTCTGGCATTTTGCTCAACTGAACTGAACTTGGCATTTTAATCTCCCAGACAGTGCTACGTTTTTTATTTCTTAAAAAAAACAAACAACAAACAACCAACATGCCAATCACTTCTGATATTGTTTCCGTTAAAAGATTATTAGCTCAGTATAACCCATCTGCCAGGGCAGTCACATTGTAAAATCCTGAGGTTCAAATAATTTGTCAGGAAGAAGGAAAGATTGTTTCCTCTATCTCAGTCAAGTGTACAGACGCTCAGTCACTGAGCGCACTTCATCCACTAATCTGAGATGATAACAAGCTGCTTATTATGCTAGCTTATTTTAAATATAAAAATATTTATACAGAAATAAGCATAAGCATTGGACATACTTGAGTGATCACTTGCCTTTCAAAGCTGGTATTAAATGTAAAGAATTCTAACAAGCTGCTGACAAGCAGCTCCTTTTCCATTTTATACATTAAACTGAAAGATGAAAAGATACTAGGCAGGAGACACACAAATAACTGATAGGAAAGCTTTTCCCAAACTATTGTTATAGAGAGGAATTAATTTCACAGTCTCTATGAAGTGGTTAATCACTATTCATATTATATACCCCTTTATTCACAAAGGTGAGTTTAGAGTGCACTTTTCCCACTTAAAAAGCTGCAATATTGAAAGACTTTCAAAACTGCTCTAAAGATTATATAGTTCTAGTTTCAGATATCACTGTTTATCCAGCTACTTGCCCTGAACTGCTGCTCTATATGGAAATTAGATTAATGGACATTTGAAAGCCTAATTACAAATTAACCATGGATATAACATTGCAAATTTCCAAGCTTACTGTGTGTTACACTCCAGAAAGACTGCATGATGATGTTGTGTTTTGTTTTTTTTTTCTTCTAGTCTTTTATAAGCATAAGCTTACTACAATAAACACTGGTTACTGGGTGAACCTAGAATGTGAAAAATAAGATTCAAGAAATGGGTATTTGTTTACACAAGGAACACAACAGCTAGCCAGTAAAGTTTTCACTGATATGCAGCAGAATTATCTGCCAGAGTCCTGACTCATAAGCAGCTTGCTGGCTGTATTTAGCAGCAGAGGAATGTTTAGTTGATTAGCTCTCCTATAACAATAAATAAGATATTATTGAAGTCTGTGGAAAGTACTGTTGAGGATTTCAAGGGGTGTGACGTAATTGATGTAAAGCCTGAGACTCCCAATTAACCACAGGACCCATTATGAAACTTAAAATAATGGCTCAGTTGTTAAAAACTGGGTGTTGTTCACAATTATGTCATCTCACTTATCTAAACATTCATATGGTTAAACTATTTTTAACTTTAGTCTGTACAACCATAGTCAAGTGACTATGTAATTACACTGATTCAGTGACTCGTCTCACTGAAATGACTGGTGTCACAACAACTTGGGAGAAGAACAGGGGTACTGTGCCCCGAAGCCTAGTTTTACTGAATTGTTTTTCTGTCACAAAGCAAATTTACATAACAAGAATGAAAAAAAAAATTATGACCTAGAAGAGGTACTCTAAAGGAAGCACACAAAAGTTCCTCCTGAACACTCCACTGCCACATTTGCTTGTTTAGGTGTGCCTCAATACTAAGGAGAGCCACAAGAACTCAGATTAATCAGTTCAGAGTCTAAGCAACATGATGTCATTGCTATTGGCAATATGCTGACTAATGGTTTTCTCAGTAAGACAAAGGTAACATTGGCTACTGCTGTGCATCAAGACACTTATTCTGCCTTAACCTGTTCGAGCACACTTACTGCCAGGGCTTGTTTAACAAACTTCCAAACAGAAATAAGCAGTCTTGTATTAGTAGAAAAAAATCCAAGGAACATTGTGCAATCCAAAAAAGCCATGATGTTCTAATATGCAGAAAATCAAGAAAACTATCCCTAAAGAATAAACAACTTCAATACACTTTCAAGATACACACTGTCAGACCTACTCATGTCTGCCTAGATATCATTCAACACCTAACAAAAAAATATCACCATTAAATTGTACCCTTAAGAGAGATTAGAAAACTACCAGTATTTTTTCATCTTTCTTCTAATAAAGACTGTTTCACAGTGCTTTCAGATAACCACACCTTCCTCTGATTGCAAGTTGTTGTAGTCAGACTGTCTCAGGACAGAATTTGAATGTACTTAGAAACTAACTCAGGGTTTTAGCTCAGTATCCTACTACCAGTCTCTCAACAAGCTTTAAGTATATTCTTACCTATAGACACTGTCTTGGGACAGGCTTTTTTTATTAGAGATAGAGGAAATGAAATAGCTTTGTTAAAGTACAGATTTATTTCAGATAAGTAATTTCAAGAGTCAATTTAACTGGCTAATCATGACTAGTAAAATTATACTAATATTAAATCAGTAGATCACAAAGGATAGGAAAGGAAATCTGAGTCACAATAGAACTTCAGTGTTTTATGAATTACTTACAAGCTTTGAAGAAAGTTGTTTTACAGCTACATTAGATTCATTAAACAGGAGCAAACAAAATAACTAACAAAGACACAAACACCACCTGGAACTCACAGGATGACCTAAAAACATCAGCTGATTTAAAAATACCATATTAAGGTTCAAAAATAAACAAAAACATTTATCACTATATAAACTGATCTAAAAGGAATTAAAACCAGAAAAGCTCTCATCATGAAACTGAAAGTACTGTAGTTTGATACTTCCTACCTAAGTGAGTCAAAACACATCCCTTTCTACAGTTACATAGTGCAAGCTGATTGTTCTACCAGAACACACTCCCCACCACTGGTTGGGTCACTTTTTTAGGCACCTTCATCCACGATCAGAGACTGCACAAACAAGATATGTATGCAGCTTAAAAATATAAAGCAGTAATTTAGAAACCAGCACACATAAAACATAGCTTGAATTTAACAAGGTATTTCATTAAGAGCAGTACACTCACCAGGCTAATAAAACACCCAAAGAATCCTCCAGCAAAAGTCTAGAGATAAAAACCAGTTTTCACTGGCTGCAGCAAACCAGCCTTAACTATTGCTATGTGACTATCTTTCATTAAGTCTCTACTCTTTTCAATTAGGATATAATACATTCCTACTTTGGTATCTTCCCCTTTTTAATCCTTACACCACCAGCAAGCCTACCTCAGCCTGTAATTTTACCTTTTTCACCTCCCATGGCTCTGTTTTATAGGCCTCTCACAGCTGCTCTTGAAAATTTAGCAATTTCCTCAGCAGCCTGAGCCAAGATGACACAGCTGGGCCAGATCAGAGCGGGGAGCTGGGCTCCAGAAAGGGACAGCTAAATGGTGGAGGGGATTTACACTGCTCTTACCTACCTTCCCTCTTGTAGCACTGTAGGTATTTCTGAGACCACATGATAGGCAAGAGCAAGAAACTGAGGTTAAGTTAAAACCAATCACTTTTAAAAAAGGTAAATTTTCACCCAGATCACTTTTGCAATCCACTTAATGACAGTCACATGAATGTTTGCTGTACACAAAAGGAAGCACCAGGAGATGGGAAAAAGTAACAAGCAGAAACAAAAAAACTATTTTGACAGCAATGCTAACTTTTTAAAGTGAAACCACAGCTCAAATAAAAGTTGAAGCAACTTCCTACTTATAACTTTCCATTAGTAGAACTATAAGAACTACACTTAGAAAAGGCAAAGTTAAGGCAAAACTTCACAGCAAAGACTTCAGAACTAACTGAACTATTACCTACACATAAGCAGTCCCCTACCAGTGTATACTTCCAATGCCCTCAGGTTGCTAAAACCATTTCCTTAAGGCTCAAAAGTCCTTGGAGGATTTAAAGAGACAAATTTCCCCAAGGAATAAGCATGATTCAGACCACAGAACCCCAGATTCCATCAGAGACACTCTGCCAGTTCCACTTGTTCCTTATGCTGCAGTGAAAACACCCTCAGTGAAGTGTGGAATGACCTTCTAGCCGAATTGGGAAACCCTGACCTTTCTTGTGCCATTAGACACCTTTAGCAGCTGACTACACAGCTACCTCATTGCCCTCTCTTAGTTTCCTCTTGTTGCTCCTGATTCTCTTTCACTCTTTCGGATAGTCTCACCTTCTCTCTCCAGCTGTCCTCACAGATTATAGAGCCCTTTCCTCTGGACTTTAAACTCCATCTTCCTGTGGTCTTCTCCCTGAACAATTTCATCCACAGATTTCCCTACCACTTCTATTCTGAAATTGTAAGATTGTCAGAAAAATAAGTTTTTTAAAAACTGGATAGTAATCATTCCTGTAAATTGAACCTGTATTCTTCTATATAAGAAAGTTCCAGTTCTTGTACCGTCCTTATCTCTGTAGCATTGTGTCACTTTCCTATAATGCATTAAGCAACAGAACAAGCATCTCTCACACGCTGGTGCTCATGCGCCTCCAGAGAGGTATACACAAGAGAGCGTTTAGTTTTGGCAGTTTTGTGTTCACATTCCCATCACTGAAGGTTCAATAGAGATCACAACGCCAAGGGTTCTGACCCAGAAATGGGCAATAATAGACACTGATCTGGCTGATAGGCTTAACTCGTCCTCAGCCTATACACCTTGCTCTTTTTTTTCACAATTTCAATTGATCTTACAACACATGGCTGTGAATTGTGGCAGGCCAAGTGCAGACAGTATTCCTCCCTAAGTCAGAATGTGGCTGAAAGAAAAGGATAAAAATCTTGCCAATTGGCATAGTATAAACCGTAACTTCTCATGAATCAGAGCACTTTTAGTGGAGAGTTAAAGGTGAGAGTAATGAGGATTTGGTATTATACTACTGCTAGTCTGGTAATCTCTGCCATACTTGCCCTCCGTTCCTTATGTCAGAGATAGGGATACTACAGATACATAAATTAGCTCAGTAGACTAATTTGTCCAAAAACTATTAATATTGTACTATATAAGCTTGCTGAACAAATACACTTTGCATGTAGCTAAAGAGAGGGAAATATATACCACTTGCCACTCTGAGTCACCTTGTCTTATACTAAACGAAGTCTAATGTGCGTTCTCATCATGTGAAAAATCACATTCTCTTGGGCTGAGCCTCCAACTCATCTTCAGCTACTTGTCCAACTAAAAATATACAATTGTGCATGTGCAGGGTAAGATTGGAGTTAATCTTGCTTCTCACTGGTGTTATTATTTTACCACCAATCTTCACTCATTGATAAAGAAGACTAAGTGGACAAGCAAAGAATTTAGATAATGTTCCAGAATTTTGCTTTTCACAAGTAAATTCACTGTAAGCAATATTTAAGGAATTAACAGACACAGGAGGAAGAATAATTAAAAATAAACCAAAAATGTAGAATGAGAGAAGATACTTGGTTTTCTGTAAGCCTCATACAGTATCATCTTGCTAGAACTGTGCTAGATGACAAGGAAGCATATTAGACTCAGAACTAGGTTTTTCCATCAGAAAAACTAGACATACAGTTTATTTCAGTGGTAGTTATTAAAGATTCCTATAAATTAAACACAAATATTAAGTGAACCAAAGCCTATACAGGGAGTGTACCAAATACATTCCTACTAAGGGTAATTTTTCTCATTCCTCAAAGTTGCAATACCTGCTTTTCAAGATACTTAACTACGTAAATCCTTTAAAGACTATGAAGGAATTTTATAACAAAATAGTATTACTTTACCTACTAAATACTTGCATCATACAACTAGCTTACCTCCCTTTAAAGAGGCTGTTTAAATAATCCCACTTTTAGCTCATATAAAACACAATTTTAAAGTGTATCCCACCATTCTCCTCACAAATGGTCTTTAGTTGAGTTAGAACAGCTATGAAAAACACCTTGATGAAGACCTGGTGAAGGTGACCCCTCCATACAGTGTATATACGACGTGTAAACAATATGTGCTACACCCAAGGACAAGAACAGTTTTTAAAAAATAAAAGAAATAAAAAAATCAATCCCTTTCTAGCAAGGGATTGATAGTAACATGTCACTTTGTTGTCAAAAAATTGAAGTACTAAACTAACAAGTTCTGTATGACACTATAAGGATTATTCTATGGAAAAAAAAAAGGCAATAAGCATTTTGTTTGCCAGCAATACTGAGAAATTACCACTAGATGCAAAGTTTAGATAACAACTGCACTAATAGCCACAGCTTGTACCAGGTAAGACTACAGATTGGTTAAAACCTGAAAGTAAAAAATCATTTGGAGAAGATAAACCTACTTGTGATCTAGAATCGGAGACTAAGTGGTCAAAACATAGAAAACGGTGAATTCACCTAAATTAGTTAATTGCTTCAAAAAAGGAAAATGCTTGTATCAAAAAAGTAACACATTGAAAAATATAAACCTAAAAAGTGCACTGAAGTTTTGATTCCTAAGTATTAGGGGAGTCTGGCCTGGACTAAATTAAAGTCACTAAAGGTTTGTTCAGATTAAAACTATTATTGAGTTTATTTTTGGATTTTATATAAATGAAGATATCAGGGTACTTTAATAAAGAAAGTACCTTGACACAAGTAGACTCTGCACTTCTAATGTACAATTTAATAATTATATACCTCATCTAGTTCCAGTGCTTTAGGTTTTAAATTAGAGCTAGACATAGTAAGTAAAGTTGAACTACAGGTCAGCTGTGACTACAGAGATAATTGCTTTGCTAACATATGCAACATGAATTTTTTTTTTTAAACAATAGGTGGGAAGCTGTCAGCTTCCTCTTCCTATAAATAAGTACAGGCAAAATATGTAAGTTGACTTAAAATTGAAAAGTATATAGTCTCATCAGTGAACTGTTCTGCAGCCATCTCATGGTTGGTTAAAAACAAAATGGAGCTGTAGCCATAGAAAACTAACCTTGCTCAAGCTGTAATCCTTACCTATTTACAGAAATGTTCATAATTAGCTGTGCTTTTAATTAACATTTGTGATTCGGTTCATGACTGTAACATGTCACTTTATTTTAATGGTTAATATAGGATGTTTTAATGTCCTTTCAAATCACTAACATAAATTTTGCACAATTATGATAGTAACTTCTCGTGAAACAATTTACAGAAACACTACAGAATGTACAATCATTGTCCCAAACAGGCCAGGAAATTATTGTTTTAGATTAAATCAGGGGTCCTCAAACTTTTTAAACAGAGGGCTGGTTCACTGTCCCTCAGACACTGTCGGGGGCCAGACTATAGTTTGGAAAAAAGTGAACAATTCCTATGCACACTGCAGATATTTTATTTGTAGTAGTGCACAGAAAACAGGAAAAAGAATGCAATATTTAAAATGAAGAACAATTGTAATCAACAAAACCAAATAATATTTCAATGTGAACTATGGGCCTGCTTTTGGCTAATGAGATGGTCAATGTTAGGTTCCATATTTGTCTCTGCTTGTCGTTGCAAGTGATGCCAGTGTTCATCAGTTAGTCT
>NW_010322342.1:0-12570 GCF_000700745.2 Antrostomus carolinensis
GAACACAGGAGGTTCCACTTGAACTTGAGAATAAACTTCTTTACAGTAAAGGTGACAGAGCCCTGGAACAGGCTGCCCAGGGAGGTTGTGAAGTCTCCTCTGGAGACATTCAAAACCTGCCTGGACACCTTCTTGTGTAATCTCATCTAGGTGTTCCTGCTCTGGCAGGGGGATTGGACTAGATGATCTTTCGAAGTCCCTTCCAATCCCTGACATTCTGTGATTCTGTGATTCTGTGAAATATCCTGGCAGAGAGGAAAATTTCTTCCTTATGTAGCCAAGGGTATGGGCCTCCCAGTCAGTTCTGGCTGATAGGTCCCTTTTCTGCTGGGAAGCAGACAGTTTATCTTCATCCCTACTCAAAAAGAGAAGAGAGTGGCAATATGAAAGGAGGTTGCAGAGGTGATTATTTACCAATTTGCCACTATAGTGGAGAAGTGTTTTTCTGTGGGATACTGTCTGTCAGTGTGATTTGTAGATTAAGCTAAAGTTAATGAGTCTATCCTTGATCTCCGTAGAGACTGTTTAGAAATAAATGGCTCCTCCTTTTCACTCAAAACAAGCTAAGCAAATATGTTCCTCTGGTTTTGGTTTCCTAAGACTGAATTTAAGAAAAATATTGCCAGATTGTCTTGTCCCACATCAAAACAATAACATTAATGGGATTCTGAGATAATTGCCCCTTAATTCTTCTTTCTGTCTGGGTAGGAGAGATTGAAATCAGAAACATCAGGCCTTATAAAAATCTTCTAATTCTCATGATGAAATTTGAATTTCTGAAATTAAGATATCTGTATCTGAGGTGTTCACCTCAACTTACTCAGTAAGTAATGGTAAAATGAGGATTGTTAGCTCTTGATCTATCCCTTTCTAAGACACCTAGACATCCAACAGTAGCCAGATGTACTACTCTTCATTCACTGGGTTCGGCCACTTTTCATGGGTAAGACCAAAAATAGCAATCATCAGGAAGTAAATCAATAAAATTGTGGTACATCTGTAAGTTTGTTAAATATCTTAGACCAGGATAAGCCAGAGAAAAATTCACTAGGAAATATGTATTTCTCTTTTTTAAGCTATAGAAAAAAGGAACAAGTTGAAATTAATCCACAGATCATAAGTGCTTTTGAGAAAAATAATTTGTCCACTGTGAGTACCAGGGTATATTCAGTTAGACACAAAATCCACTACAGTAGCTGGTGGAGACAGCCCCAACAAGTCACCTAAAAGTTTTTTGCTAATTATCTCCTTCATTCTGATTTAATGTGAGGGGAGAGATATGCACATAAAAATCATGAGTGACATTTGTTCTATTGCAAGCCATGAAAGAGACTTTTCTGCTCTCAAGTATTTTTAGGTGACAGACTCCACATAGCAGTGGAAACCACTAGGAAATATCCCTAACAAGAAGAAGAAATAAAACTTCTTACTCACTAGATTCTCCCCTTTCCCCTACTCTCCTTTTATTTTTAGTCAGCTTTTACAAAAACTTTTAGTGTTTGCACTGATTTTGTCTAGGATAGAGTTAATTTTCTTCATAGTAACTCATGTGCAGTGCTATGTTTTGAATTTGTGACCAAAACAATGTTGAAGCTTTAGCTATTACTGAGCAGTGCTTACATATCATCAAGACCTTCTCTATTTCTCACCCTCCCCCACCAGTGAGTAAGCTGGGGGTGCACAAGAAATTGGGAGGGGACACAACTGACCCCAGCTGACCAGAGAGGTATCCCATGCTGTGTGATGTCATGCTTAGCAATAAAAGCTGTGGGAAAAAGGAAGGAAGAGTGGGACATTCAGAGTGGTGGTGTTTGTCTTCCCAAGTAACAGTTATGCATGATGAGTCCTGGTTCCCTGTAGATGGTTGAACACCTGCCTGCCGATGGGAAGTAGTAAATGAATTCCCTGTTTTGGTTTGCTTGTGTGTGTGGCTTTTGCTTTACCGATTAAACTGTCTTTATCTCAACCACAAGATTTCTTACTTTTACCCTTCAAGTTCTCTCTCCCATCCCACTACAGGGGAATGAGTGAGCAGCTGTGTGGTACTTAGCTGTCTGCTAAGGTTAATCCACAACAGTGTTGTATTAACCAGACTATTTTGGACTGTGATTTGACTATGTACAGAATTCCTAAATTATTTTTTAATATATTTAATGAAAATAGCTCCCTTGGAACCTAGATTTTACTCTGTAATTTAACTACTATCCGGAATTTTAATAATTATGAAAATTGCATACAAAAGTATTGTTTATGTTCAGCAGTTAATTTTAAAATTCATTATCTTGACAGATTTAATTTTCAAATACAATTGATTAATCACTTGCTAAAGACAGATTTTTAGTTTAAAGCCATTGGAAATCTGAAAAATGTGTCCAAAACCAATATAGTGTAGTAATTGATCTTACTTTTATGTCACTTAAAATACACACTTAAAGAAAACTTTGATTTGGGAAAAGAAATTACTTCTTGGCTAGAACCACATGTTTCCATTTAAAAAGTTTCTGAATTAATTTTATAACTTTTTAAATTAACCAAGAAAATGCTGATACATTCACAGCAAATCAAGCACACAAAACTTAAAGCGAGAGGTGCTGCAGTTCCCTGGGGTGGCCTTTGCTTCCTTACATGTCACTGTTAGCTGGTAGTCACAGCTGTCATGTGGGGAGCAGAGTGCTCGATAACATGTAAGAGTTCTCTCACAAAGCCATATCCCATGGCACTGGTATCTGTGCAAACACAGAACAAAGGGACTGGTCCTACCTGGGAAAGCAATCGTATGTGAGATGTTAAAGAGCAGCTGGAGGAATGCATAGCGATGGCTGACAGTATCTATTGCTAACTGACATAAAAGAGACTCTATTTCCTATTCTTCACCCAAGTACTTTTAGGTGATAGACTCCACATGGCAACAAGGGCTAGTAAGAAATATTCCTAACATGTAGGAGAAAGGAAAAAAGTAGGAAGAAGCATGGCCAAAGGAGTGGATTGTGAAGGTGCTATTTCCAGACATGTTCTAAGTGGATAACAGCAAGATCAGATTACATTTGTCAAGGCAAGAAAAGTACATTTCTGTAATTGAAAAGTGAACTGGCAGAGTGCACACAAATTTCAGTTGTGTGGATGGCTAGAAAAGAGAGTATTTGAGGCCAGAGTTACATTGTAATCAGTAGCAGGGCAGTGCAATTTAGTTTATTGGAAAAGTCCATTACAGTACCAGCTCACTGAAGTGCAAGTGGCAACCTGCCATGGAAGCAACAGTGATCAGCACAAGTGGACTACTCAAGTGTTTGCTTATAGTTTATTTCCGTGAAGCATTGCAATTGGACTTAGCTACTGTGAGGGGAAAATTTGGGTCTCTGTACTGGGCTAAAGGAGTAAAAATAAAATCAGGAAAATATTCTGCCACTTGTGTTCTCTGAGTCTGTTTCCTTTTCTTTTGCAGTGTCGAGAGGGCATTCTACTACATCTGCACTTCATACCATCTGCTTAGCAAATTAAAGGGTAAGTGGAAGAGCTGATGATATCAGGCAAGTAGATATCTTGAAGGAAAGTTTTATTCATTTTCTTCCTTTTGAGTACCATAATATGCATTACAATAATTAAATTGTAAGGCTGTTTGTGCTCCATTGGTTGTAGGTTGCATCTATGGAAAGACATGGAGAATGGCATCCTTTTGGTGATTCTCTATAAGAGTCTTCTGAAAGTCTTGACAAGTCTAGGAGCTTCCCCACAGTTCTGTCATATCCTTGGAAGCAGCTCATCAGGAAGGGAAAAAAAAAACAAAACAGTTAGGGGCTGGCAGGTTCATACTTTGTTCACAGAAGAGAGCACAGATAGGTGGTTCCATGTAGTAATGATAATATACTTCTTAATGGACTATTTCAAAATTACTCCATCCCTCAGGACATACCAGGATGGGTCCAGTTGTGAGAGGGTGAGTAAAAAATGTATGTTTTTGATTCCTACCATCAGGTTATAAACATGATAGCAAGCACTGGAAAGCATGCAGACCTGCACATTTTGAAATCAGACAAAGATGGGTTCAGGCAAAAGTGGGACAGGGTCATGAGAATTAACAGCATTGTGTCTTCCAAGCTGTGGAAAGGACAAGAGTCATACGGGTAGGTGCAGCAGTGGGAGGTTTATGCACAGAGATGTGGTCAAACAGCTCCTGCTCCCCCTTCTACTTTGGCATGTCAGTGCCAGAAGTGATCCTGGGGGAAGAGATACTGCAGGCTCACTTCTAGAGTTTTTTTTTACCTGTGTAAACCTGATTCCTCAATCACCTAAGTGAAAATTGATTAGATGCAATATTACAGGGATGTTCTGGAGCAGACAGCCTTTTTTTGGTCCTTCTGGTCACAGACTCTTAAAGGAAGTTTGGACTCCCCCTCTGCTACAGCACAGCTAGCTGTTGTGTCTTCTAATATGTTGCACTTCATCACAACTTTCCACTATGCCTGAGGGTACAGTAGTGTTTAAATATTTCCTTATCCCTATGGCAATGAATGGTAATGTCTTCCTGGACTTCCTACAGGCTATTGAGCTCTATAATGTATCTTTACAACTGTGAAAAAATACAGCTTGGTTGTTCATGACTATGTCACATGGCTCCAAACACAAATCTTTACTTTTATTTTTTATAGGATATTATACACAGGCAGGTAATATAACCAGGATCCCAGCCCAATATCTTATCCAAGGAGTTATCCAGACTCGTTTCAGTGGTACTTATTGACAGGACAACGAGTAATGGGCACAAACCAGAACACAGGAATTTCCATCTGAAGATGAGGAAAAACTTCTTTACTTTCAGAATGTCAGAGCACTGGAACAGGCTGCCCAGAAAAGCTGTGGAGTCTCCATCTCTGGAGATATTCAGAGATGTCCAACCTCTCCAGATGTACTTGCTTTGGCAGGGGGGTTGGACTAGATGATCTCCAGAGGTCCCTTCCAACCCCTACCATTCTGTGTTGCTGTGGTTTTATGATTGATGAGGATGCAAACCCAGCTTTCTGTAACTTACTTCTTTTTGATGACTGCTTGTTTTCACTCCTCTGTTGTCTCCTGTGTGCTCTATTTTTTTAAATTTTTTTTTAGGTAAAAAATCTCTTTTAGTGTGTTACATACAAACTGAGGAGAGAGAGCTGTCTTGCCAGGCCAAAGTTGTGCTGAGATGTGCAGAATGAAGCATCAGAAGATCTCGAGATAGTTTATGCATATAGCTGTTGCATTTTATTGGTTTACTGTCAGTAAGATGTTGTTAAAGAATTTGGAAGCATAGCCTTGAGGATCATTTAACATGATGAATCATCCAGATTTACCTAATTATTGAACACATGAAGAAACTAAAGTTCTCTGTTGAACTGCAGAAAGTAGTTTGTACAGTTTAATATAAGGTGATATGTCTGCAGGTGCTTAACAAAGGAAGAGAATAAGAGACTCAGCAGGGGAAAAGTCGGATATCCATAATTAAGTTGTTTTTAACTGTTTTCTGGAAATTTCCAAACAAGTTAACAGAATTTTTTTCTTTAGGATATATGAAAAATTGTTGTGCTGGTTTTGGCTAGGATAGTGTTAATTTTCTCATAGTGGTTAGTGTGGGGCTATGTTTTGGATTTGTGCTGAAAATAGTGTTGATAATGCAGAGATGTTTTGATTACTACTGAGCAGTACTTAGCACAGAGTCAAGGCTTTTTCTGCTCCTCACACCACCCCAACAGTGAGTAGGATGGGAGTGCACAAGAAGTTCGGATAGGACACAGCTGGGACAGCTGACCCCAACTGACCACAGGGATATTCCATACCATATGACATCATGCTGAGCATATAAAGCTGTGGGAAGAAGAAGGAAGAGGGGGACATTCACAGCATTGATGTTTGTCTTCCCAAGTAACCGTTACACGTGATGGAGCCCTGCTTTCTTGAATGTGATTGAATACCTGCCCACCAATGGGAAGTAGTGCATGAAATCCTTGTTGTGCCTTGCTTGCATACATGAATTTTAATTTACCTATTAAACTTTCTTTATCTCAACCCATATTTTTTCTCACTTTTACTCTTCCAATTTTCTCCCCAGTCTCACAGTGAGGGGAGTAAGTGAATAGCTGTGTGGGGCTTAGTTGTCAGCTGGGGTTAAACCATGACAATTATTTAAGATGACATTTAATTCATGTTCATGGACAGATATGTGGCAGTAGATGAGGCAGAGGACTTAATTTTTCAGTATAATTCATTTCTTTTGCATCATTGTGGTAGTACAAACCAAGCCTCAAAAAAAGCTCAATTAAATATGTAATGATTATATCTTCAGGAGTATAAACTTCATTGTGAGTTCGTAGCAATGACCTCCAAGGCCTCTTCCCCAATACTTGTCACTTGGTGAGGAGCCAGAAAGATTGCCTATTATATTTGAGCAGTCTCTACTTTCTCATAACATCTACTGTGTGTCTACTGCAACAACCTGAAGCACCTCCAGGGACCTTAGCTAGAGCCTCAGGGAAAGGAGGGTGGCAGAGTAGGAGAAAGAGAGCTCAAAGGATGCTTGAATTAAATACAATATACTGTGATGTGTAAACAGAAGTGCCATATACTGGATATTTGAATCCTTGCATAAAGGTAATAGCTCAGCTGTGGTCTCATTTGATTTCCAACACTATCATTCAAGATAATTGTGAATCAATTGCAGAGACTCCAAAGGAGAATGACCTAAAATGTTAAGTTTCTAAAGGAAAAAACTCGAAAAGTTTATATAGTTTTGAATAAGAATAAAGTAGGAAACATAGTAGTCTTCAAATCTATAAACGGCTGCTGCAAGAAGGGAAATAATCTGTTCTCCATTGTCCAAGGGGAACAGACTAAGAAGCAATAGGCTTAAGTGAAATAAGGTACATTTCTAATTTAAAGGACAGTTAAGCCATGGGACACATTAGGGCAATTCTGAAATCTTCCATATAGGAGGGGATTTTAGTACCAGACATTTATCAGATAAAAGATAGTCCCTCTGGACAGATTTTGTAACATCTGAAGGTTCTTTCAAGCACTACAATTCACTATTCACTATCTTAGAAGACAGTCTTGGATGCTTCTTATATTGTTGTCCCTGATTATATATCTTTATGGGGAAATATAAATGTATATATTAAAGTCATACACAGCCAGTCAGAATTATATTCATTTTCATGGATATTACTCTGTTTTGCCCAAAAGAGAGTTTTTGTGCCATGAACCGTTAAGCTAAATGAATGAATGAATATATGATTCCAACAAGAAAGGAGGAGCTTCTGGATTATTTTTTCCAGTTTTACAAGCAAAGAATTTATGTTTAAACAAGAATTGAGTCTCTCTATGACAGAGTCAGGGGCTAAGAATCGGCAAGACTCCCTCAGTATTGAAGAAATATTCAGATTGCTTAGCTCCCTATAGAACCCTTCTGAGTTATGCTGTCAAGTCTGGAGGAGACAATTAACATTCTGAAGAAATGCTCTATTAAAGCTAAAATAAACATCGCGGAGAAATCATAACAGTTAGTTTGTGACTTAGCAAAGCATATGAGAGTTGACTCAGCTGTTGTCAGAAAGGTGCATGAAGGAGGAAATGCTGCTAGTATTTTCCAGAAATGTCAGCAACATCTTAAAATGAATTGAAGTAAATCACATCAAGGAATAAGTATTTCCACATTATGAATGTTTCCTGTGAATAATACATACATTTTTCCCCAGGAGTGCACAGTGATTTTCTATAAAATTTTGTACTATGTGATAATGCCGAAGTGGCAGAAAAACATTAGAGGGTTCAGCCAAAAGGGTGAGTCACGTGTTAGCCTCTACTAAAAATTCTGGATCTTTGAAAGTGCCCATGAATATTTAATAGCACAGTAATATGAGTCCATTTTTCTGCACATTTAAATAAGTTTTAGAAGGTTAGCTTAAAACTTAGGAACCTCCTGCTTTACAAACTATTGTGCTGCAGCATGCCTTGGATTCAGTTCAGCATTAAAGGATGACCTGCATATGTGGAAGGACCTCTTTCTATGTCTGCTTTTTCTGCTACTTTGGACTCTTATCATCTGTCTGTTTGAGGGAGATGTATGTAGCTACAACTGGTCACTGCTCAGATTTACAACCTTGGTAACAACTGATTACTGAAGAACTTGCAATCTCCTAAACATGTTAGTCCCCTGGTTTTGGTGGAAGTTCAGTTTCAGTATTCATTAATAGAGCTGATTGAAAGCCTAAGCAAGGAACACACATAAAAACATTTTTCCTGTTCTTAATTTCACCAATGATCTTAGTTTTGTGAAGGCAAAGTAATAAAAATATATTTAGGAAAAAGTTATTAGGAAGACATCCCAAATGCACTAGTATTTTTTTTTTTTTAAGTCTTCTATACAAGCACCTTAACCTTAGTCTTCTCTTACAGGTGAAAGAAGGAAACTGCCAGTGAAAGTTTACTCTGATCTGAATGACTGGAACTAAGACTTATCTAACAGTAAGAAAGAAAGTAGAGTCTTCTCATCTAGCATTTATTGCTGGTTTCTTTGTGACGTCATGTCCCAGTAATTGCATCATGCTAGAGATAAAATTCTTCTAAACATTAGAAGTGAGTGTATTTAGCCCTCTCTACTATATTTTTCAGTGTAGATATACGATGCAGAATTTCTCCTTGAGTACAGGAATAAATATATTTTAAACTATGTTTATATTTGAGAAATAACAAAAGAGTAGAATTCAGACTGCAGCTTGTGACTATCCAATGTTTAAGAAAACCTACCTGCACGAAACATTTTTTGGAATAGAATATTCTTGGGTGAATTAAATATTTCGATCCCCTAACTTGAGAATTTATTAGTGCAAATGAATATTTTGCAGGCTTATTCTTGAGTGTGTGGGGGTTTTTTGTGCTTTCCCTGAAGGTGAGGATTTGGAAATAAATTAAAAAAAAACAGGAGCTACAAACCAAGCACTAAATCCTTGCAATGGAAGCAGCAGCAGATCAGTGTTCAGCTACCAGGCTTCTTGAGTTCAGTGAGTATCCAGTAGCAGATATGCTGCTAATAAAGAGCACTGGATAAAGCAGCAGTTAACGAGACTAATTGCACTCTTGTCTCAGGGATTTATAGGTCTATCTTTTTTACAATAAAGAAATTCTTCAGTAGAACAAAGCTGAGGAATCTGTGCTGAGGCAAATCTGTTTGTTGCACAAGTAAACCACTCATCTGTATCAAACTCAGGAAGCAAGATGGTCATGTATGATTCAATTAAATAGCATCTAGGAAAAGAGATTAAAAATGAAAACAAGACCTATGGCCTAAAAGACACATTTAAAGTAAGAATTAAATGAAGAACTAGCTTTTGATTAATTTCTTCTTCAGAAACATCTTATGACTGAGATAAATAAAATATTACATCAGAACTGATTGTGGAGTGGAGGTAGAAAGGGGGCATGGCCTTCTGTAAATAAGGATATTTTAACCATTTTCTAGTCTGATACTGAAACACTAGTGATTTTCACAGCCCAGTACATCTCTCTAATGCTAGTATCTATAGCAGAGGAACTGGAGGAAGACTGTGGCTTTGCACAAGTCCTTAAACATGGGAGGTGACAGTGCTCTGCCTGGGGAGAGGGAGAGAGAGCTAGAGAAAAAAGGAAACTGAAGTTGGTTTCCCCAGACCTCTTCCAGTAGCAGACTTAATGGAAAAGTACAATCTACAATCAAACTTATCTGGAGGCCAAAGGAGTTTGGATTGGACATACAGAGGCTGCCCACATTATCTTCCACAACTGAGTCCTGCATTCAGACGGGAGTGGCAGCTCTGAGAATGAATCTCTCTCCCATTGATGATTTTTGGTTCACCTTGCGGAGCAGTCTTGGAGCACACATTAGATACTTTTTGGATGAGAGTAAACTGTGCATTGGGAGTACATTTAATAGGATCAAATGAGAGCTGATCTGAAATAACTCCCAGAAATGTTATAGTTGAACCATTGTCTTGTGCAGAAAACTGACAAAGTTGGGGGGTTTTGTTGTGGTTGAAGACTTCAGAATAACAGATTGCATTTAGGTCTAGTTCATGGGAAAACTGGCATTTGGGTCAGATTTGATTTAAAGCTATGACAAAAATTCATGCTTTACATAATGTACTTCCCTGGCATGCATAATTTAATAGTACACTGTATATGTACATATATACTATATACATATTTTGAGATGTTATTTTACTATGGTTCTGATTCTTCAAAATCAATGCTTATGCACCAAAACAAAACAAGCTTGTATTTCAGTTAAAAACATCAGACATTTTAGTAACAAATTGTTTTTCATAACAGAGACTTGAGACTGTAAGGAAACATTAGTAAGTCATCTTGAGGAGTCTAATAGTGTTTAGATTTCACAAAAGGAAATAGGTTTTTTTCCTCAACAAAATTTCTGCTTCATGGTTTGACTTACAAAATTTATATTTGAAACTAACTTTATGCTCATTTTTGTATTGAACCTGTAAATAATCACAAAGAAATTATCTCTAAAACTCTCCACTGTTGTGCTATGATGAAATTTATGTATGTTATTAGAATTTGAAATTTTAACACAAAAAAAGTTTAAAAAGATATGACAGAAACAAATTATTGTAACAATATACACTATTCTGTTAGTTTATGATTACTGTGAGATTAGGAGGAAACAGTATTAAAACTCTAAAATTGTCAAATTAAGCTCTAAATATTTTTGTTTTTAAAATTTTCCACTCATGTAATTATCTTTGTGGCTTCTCTCCCTCAGACAAACCATCATTATCTTCAGCACTCAGATGCAAAAAAGCGCAGAACTAAATTCTGACAACTACAAATGGGCTCACATCTTGAGTAGTTAGGAAGATATCAGACAGTTTGGCTCATGGAAAACAAACTTAATGGCAAAGTGGTATATCATTATAAGGCAAACCGCAGTAAGCATAAAATGTCCTTACAGTATCCAAATTAAAAGACTAAATAGCTCAGTCTAGACTTCTCCAGTCCTCTGTAAGGGATCTATCTCTAGAACCTCACAGAGATGGTCCTCTTTGTCCATGTGTCAAGCTGTTTCCCTAATGACATTGAAGCAAGCTGTCTTTTACTGCTTACATCTCCCCTACCTAATCTAATAATTAAAACAGTTGCATGACAAAATGAAACCAGGTTTAGGCTTTCATTCACTACTCAGATGCACATTATTTGCACTTAGCAGATACCATATTGATTTACATGTCTAGCAGAGATTTTTCTGGTATACAGAATATCCCTGGGTTATCTGTCTGAGTTTTTTTGTCTGCATAAAGGCACATCAGGATAATAACAGCCATGACCAAGCTATGTCTTACTTTATAATAGCAATTTTGTAAGTGAGTAGGGATCCTTTGAAAGACTGTACCATCAGAGGCTTTCCTGTTTCTCAAATCCAGCCGTAGGTATGGAAGGGACTGGCTCTGGATTCACAAGCTGGGTAAAAGAACAAAGCTAAACTATAACACAACAGGGAATAAGTGCTTACAAAAGAGTGTGTTTTTGAAAGGACATATATAGTCTGAAGGCCTAGTGTATATAAAGTAAACTATAAAACTCTCATTCTGCAATAGATCATTTTGATACTTTACATAAGCATAAGGATGATACACTGGCATTTCTACATGATCAAGGTTAAGATAACAGATTTTTTTATTCAAGAGGTATCTGCTTGAGGTAGCTTTATGTTCTGGGAGATTTGGACTTGGCTTTTTGTCTGGCTAGGATTTCTGTTTTTCTGGAAGTTTATCTTCCTGATAGTTACTCAGCTCAGTGGCATTTGAAGCATATTGAAGACAAAAGATGGGATACATCTGTCTCAGAAGGGGAAAAGGATCCTGAGGCAAGAATTAGTGGGGTTCATTGACAGAGCTTTAAACTAGATTGGAAGGGGGAAGGGTATATAACTGGGACTGCTGGTAGTAACTCTGGGAGGTACATGCCTGAAGAGAAGCACACTGGGATTCCAGCTGCTGCAGCCAACAAGGCAAATTCAACTTCACTGGGGGCCCAGCTTAAATGCCTCTGTGCCAATGCACGTAGCATGGGAAATAAACAAGAAGAATTGGAAATGTATGCGTGCCTGCAGGGATATGACCTGATTGGCATCACAGAGACATGGTGGGATGGCTCCCATGACTGGAGTGTTGGAATGCAAGGATATAAGCTCTTCAGGAAGGACAGGCAAGGGAGACGAGGAGGGGGTGTAGCCCTCTATGTGAACAACCAGCTGGAATGTATGGAGCTCCACCTGGAGACAGATAAGCTAACTGAGAGTCTATGGGTCAGGATTAAAGGGAAGGCAGGGAAAGGGGATATTACAGTGGGGGTCTGCTACAGACCGCCAGACCAGGGAGATGGAGCAGATGAGGCCTTCTATAGGCAGATAGGAGCAGCCTCACGTTCACAAGCCCTGGTCCCCATGGGGGACTTCAGCCACCCCGACATCTGTTGGAGAGACAACACAGCAGACCACAAACAATGCAGGCAGTTCCTGGAATGCGCAAAGGACAACTTCCTTCTCCAGGTGGT
>NW_010322343.1:0-7038 GCF_000700745.2 Antrostomus carolinensis
GGTGTAAGCTGGAACACAGAAGGTTCCATTTTAACTTGAGAAGAAACTTTACAGTTAAGGGTGACAGAGCACTGGAACAGGCTGTCCAGAGAGGTTGTGGAGCCTCTTTCTCTGGAGACATTCAAAACCCACCTGGACACCTTCCTGTATAATCTCATTTAGGTTCCTGCTCCGACAGGGGGATTGGACTAGATGGTCTTTCGAGGTCCCTTCCAATCCCCAACATTCTGAGATTCTGTGATTCTGTGAAGATAATGCTTAGGGTCCCGGAAATGAAGTAGGGTCCTGCTGTACCAGGTACTATAGAAGAGCCAGAACCAGAAGATGCTCAAGTTGCATAGGATAAATATGGCATGCCTATAGGATAAATATAGCATGATATGACATCTCTTGGAAAGAGACATTAAAGAATGTCTGTTTCTACCAGCCCTTATTAGAGTTGGGGTCCATAGATGGAATCGGCAGCACCAAGTTCCTGAGCTGTTACTGCTGCCCCTGCTCATCTGCTAATGTCCTCAGAGGGGAAACAGGCATGGACTAGCTGAGCCACTCAGCAGCAACAATAGCTAAAGGTCTCTTATCTGTCGTCTGCACCAGCCCAAAAATTACTTTTTTTTTTTCTGCTTCTCTAGAAAGCATGCTACCTCATAACACAACTGCACACCTATGCAGCAAATGCTGTTGAGAGATTCCATCTCTCCTCCAAAATCCCTGTAGCAGCACAGGCCAAGGGTACAATTAATCAGCCAGAGCAGGTGTAGAGGCCTCTTTACCCAGAGTTTATGTTTAAACTAAAAAATAGCCCCCAAAATGAAAATAATTATCTCAATTCCCACTTGCTTTGTAAAGTCCCCTCTTAAAATAAAACCAGTGATTCAAGAACTCCTAGCTTTCTATCTAAACATATTTTGAGAAAGGTAAGCTTGCAGAGTGCTTAGAAAGTTAATTAATGTAATTAATAAAGATAACATGTACATCTTGAATAATAAGCACTCGTGAGGTAAGTGCTTCAATTAAGCACAGGTACAGACTCACATGTTATTAACTCACTCACTCACCCAGTGTAAAAAAAAATAATATTACATGACAGACAGTGCTAAATCCAAATTCTTCATTACTTCAGTTTCTTTATTGCTCCAGTTGGTTGACACAGCACTTTAGGCTTATAGGGCTATGACCAAATGTGGTTTTCGAGCACCAAGGCAGTTTTTAACATGTGCTAAGGTAGAAAGAATTATGTTTACTATAGCCAATATTACTTCTGTAATATTTTTTTTAATATAAAATTCCTGAAATGTCAACATTCGTGTCGACACCCTATATGCTTTTGGTATTCTAAAACAAATGATACTGCAGCAAGGTGGAGAAAAAACATTTTTTTATTAACAGCTCTAAGGAGGATAAAATAGCAACAAAAACAAAGGAAGTGGACTGGTAGTCCATCAATTTCATGAATAAGAAACAGAGACAAGACAACTAGAAACTGACAGTTACTCAATGGCAACGCTTGACCGGTAAAAGATGAATTGGACAGGAGCAAGCAACAATATTTGTGCTGGGATTCTACATAAGGGATCATTAATCTAAGAATAAAAATTGCCTAATTCCATATCAAATCATTTACAGACTGGAAAGATATCTTGTGAACTGCATATGACACTTTGTTCCTGTCGTTTTAGAAATTAAAAGAAACTCAGAATAGTTACTTTTCAGACAACTGTCTAGAGACAGAAGTATAAAATACTACAAGAAAAGATAAGAAAAAAGGTATTATACAAGAAAAGCAACCAATTGTCATCAGGTCATTTTGCTATCTCTAGTCATGTTAACTGATATTTTAATTTAACTAGACTGAATTAGATAGTATTAATGGGTAAGAGAACATATATAGCAAGGTTATCAGAACACCAATAAGGCTGATAACCCTGAATACATAACTTTCCTCAGATAAAGGGAAACTGTGGGTGAGACGCAGAAGTTAAGAGGCTGAGATTCTCACCAAATCCCACCAAAATCAATGAAAAGCCCCACACTGACTTTAATGAACTCCATCAAAATTAACTCTGATCTAATTAAAGGAGCATATTTTAAGGATATACTTCAGATTTAAGCTGGCACGGGAGGATAAAATTCAAAGAGCACAACAGAGAATCAATAAGACTGCCTAAAGCATGTAGCGCCTCACATCTGGTTGGGTTACATCCTGTGACTGATGGCACACAGACACTGCAGGCAGTGAACTGAATTTTGTCAAAGTGAGCCAACAGGAGAATTTGAGCAAAGACCTTTAGAAGTGCATGAAGTATTATCTTCTCTGATAAAGCTGTATTGTATTGTTATGTAAGCAACATAAAGATAGAAGAAATGTTAGCAGAAAGGTTAATCTTACTGGAGCAAAGTAAACAACAACCTCAGAGCACAACCACCATACAATCACCAAATCCATTGCTATATCCATGCTACTATTTTAGTTTAGCTCAGAAATGCACTTCTAAAACAAAAACTCCTGGTTATTGCAACCGAACATGCTTTTGTGTGCATTGCAGAGCACTCTTAGGGTGTACAAATGATTTATTTTGCAGAAAACTAAAATGGAAGGCAAGCCTTAAGGAACACACCCGCCCACTAGCATACATCCAAGTTCATGGCACAGACAAGAGCTAGGTCAAGGTGAGATCCCCAGACATGTGTAATGTTACATGGGTCCTCAATACCAACTGTTTTGCTTTCTAAATCTATTGCTATCAAACCATGCTACCTGTTAACCATAGCCTACATGTATCATAAGGATGCATACAGATTGTGTCTGGAGAATCTTCCCAACACGTCTTAGAGTGCATCATACTTGGACATAGCAAGATGAAGGAAAAGTCAGATATCTGTTGAACCAGTAGTAAATAAAAAACAAAACCAAAACAAAAAACCCCAAACTTTCAACCTGAGTTTATTTTTAATTAGTAGAAAGAATATAAGTAGAAATGGAATTGAAAAAATCTGGAAAGAGCTTCAAAGGAAGTCTGAAAATTACACATCTGTCCCTTGCATAGCTTCCTTTGACAGAGTTCAGTCATGGAAGACACTTATATTGCAGCTGAGAGCTGTTTAGAGACAGGGATTTGGAGTAGTAACACCAAGTTACAAGACCCAGGCTTCACTTTTACCTGAAAGCTTTAACAGATATTGTTTGAAGAAATTTGCTTGTCATTGGCTACTGATTCAAAAAAATCAGATAGGTCCCTATCCCACAGTAGGGACTAGAACTGTTTTAAAACTCCTTAGGCTTTCATATGAGATTAAAAAAAACCAAACAACAACAACAAAAAAAACCACCAACAAAAAACTACTCCATACTCTACAGCTAAGCCTAACATGAACTGTAGTATTAATAAATAAACTCTCAATCTGAAATAATTGAAATACTTTAACTGCATGTAGTATGTAAAAAGATTAAACACACGTATTTGAGCTAATCTTTTCTTGCATTCTTCTGCTGAGTTTAGGGACTGGGCAGTTAATTCTTAACACTAGTATAGCTGGTTTATAGCTAGAAGTTATTTTCCTTAGCCTGTATTAAGTGGTGTTTACTGGAGAAAGTCAATAAAGTATACCTAGGGAAGACTGAGGTATGAAAGAGATTTCTCACAGTGGAAAACAACCAGATATTGACATTAATTTGCCTCCTTATTGACTATTTCAACCCAAAGGTCAAGGGATGAATGAACTATGAAACACTTTACAGCATTTCTTTGAAACTCAGATACTTTCCAGAGTTAGTCCCACATTAGAGTATTGGAGTCAACAGTTCAACAGTATGTGAAGGAGAAAAACAGTCTCTGTAAGAAGGCAAGGGGAAAGATTTCAGTTTTGCCTTTTGTTTGGTACTTAATTCCTACGGTAAACAAAAGCACACAATTTTAAGTCATACTTGCCTATAAACACTAGAAATTAACTCAGGTATAAAAAAGAATATAGAAAAAACATCACTGATTTCCAATAAATTTTCTTCCAGAAAGATTTACTTATTTTTCCATTTCATTGTGCTGTTAGACATACTCAGTTTAGAGACTGCAGACACCTTTTATACCATATTAGAAAACTAAAAATCAGATTAAACTCTCAGAAATGTCATACTACTTCAATTAATTCCTAAATAAAATTGTCATTTTATGTATTGTAGTCTCAGTAGTTCTGATCCTTGGAAATAAAGTCCATTGTTGCTCAGACCTCTTGCTACATTTTGTAAAGTCATCCTGTCCTGACTAGGAATTGCAGCAACAGACTTTAAAATAAAATTAGAAGAGGTGGAGGAGGTGGTGTAAATTATTTCTAGATGAATAGCGTGCAGCTAACCACAGGCATTTCAAAGGGCATCTGATGAGAATAGTGTCCAAATACAGCAAATCCCTAGTACACTGCACATCTTTGAGTAAAAAAACGTAGTTGAAATATGAATAGCTAGAGTCTATTAAAGATTATCTGATAATAAGGGGATGGCCTTGGACCATTTTTATACCTCAAATTCATCTGCAATATCACCATTCTTTAAAGAAAGAGATAAAGTAGCTCATGTTTCAGAATACCACATCGTGTCTTCTCTTTGAGATGCTCTGATATCCCACAACAGTGTTTAGAAACAATAACATAATATCTGCAAGTTTTGCTCTGTGGCAACTTGCCTAACAAGGAGTCTGTAAGATGGGGTCCCAACTCTGTGGCTTGTTGCTGCAACCCCCAGCAGCTCAAGAGCTTGCAATGGAAGTTTTCTTGAGCTTCTTCAAAAGGGAATATTTTGAAAATGCCCATTCTCTGAATAACTTCTCAATCATGAGTCTTTATTTTCATTCTGGGAGAGAGGGGGCTGCAGGGTTTTTTTAAGTATTGCTATCAATCTTCCCCCATATAAAACATATGCTTACATTTAACTATTTGCACTCCATACTGTAGCAGTTATTCTCCAAAAATCATGAAGCCACAGGATAAAGGCAAACCTGGGGTACAAAACCTAAATTAGCAAAATACCAGAGCTATCTAGAAATTACATTATTGGACAATATGGCAGATATATTTTTGTGAGTACTTAAAATACACTTTATACCTGAGGATAGAGAAATGATAACATGTAACACTGAATATTGTTCACACTAGGTAAGTTGCTCAAATATATTAACTTAGAGGTGAAAGAAGTCACCTTGCTGTATATTGCAGGCATGTTGCAACAGTGACTCTATTGTCTAATCACTGGTATATCACAATGATAAATTTCTGAAGGGCGCTTTTGTCGTTTCTGTCCTTCAAATCATTTGCTGGGAAACACTATAAAGACCTGTAGTTAATCTACGCCAAAGACATTGTGAAATCTGTAGGTAACTCTTTCGGGATGAATGTTTAGATAACATTCTTAAGCTGGTTTGTATTTCTAGTCTGTTCTATGTCCTGATGCTCTCTATAGAAATAATTTAGCCGATAGAATCAATGAAAAGAGTACAAAATTGCTGACGACACAATGCTAAGCAGCAGTTCAAATAATTTAAGATGACATAGGAAGGATTATAAGGGACTTAGCCATTGAAAATTACCAAGTGTTTGTTGGTATTCAGTGTAGATGGCTACAAAATTAGCTGAGGTATTTGAAATAGCAGTTGAAGGACAGAGATTTTGGGCAATGTCCAGTTAAAAAGAAAGTTAACTTGTAACAATAATTGACTGTTCCTGAGCAGTCATGCAGGTTAGTACTCTTTTTCAGTATGAAAAAAATTAAACATTGAATGAGGTATGTGAATTTTAGACGATCTATGACTTTATTCAAAGGCATGGATAAAATATTAAGGATGATAAAGTAACTGGGAAAAAGCAAAAGTAAGGAACAAATCAATGATCAGAAGTATATATTAATTATTTGAGGGTTATTTTTTGGGGGGTGGTTTTTTAAATTGGAGCTGTGAGAAATGGTAAATTTAATGCATAGTGACATTTCAATGAGCACAGCCTCACTGCAAGCCCAGTAAATCCTTTTTCTAGTGCTGTGATCATTTTAGGAAACATTAACTGTAGAAATCAGAATCTCATATAGACAAAGTGCAATAAGTACCTCATGACTGTTCTATGCCTCTGTTTATTCACTGGTATCCAGATTAGAACTGAGATAATGAGACAATTAAATAAAACTCTTGATTTAGTTTTGATTTGTTGATTAGAAGTAAAATTTAGTTCTCTAGAAAGTAAGATTTAATGGGCCAATTCATATTGTATGAATATAATTGAAAAAACAAACCAAAACAATTTTAGCAATAGAAATCAAAAGCAGGCCTGAGGATTTCTGTCCAAGTGTTTACTTTCTTGGGAAATGAAGCTTTTCCATTTATATACAGACTGACTTGTTGGTCACCATTCTGGAGAGTCTTTTTGTCCCAACTGGCATATAATCACTAACGAGATGTGTCCAAACACTGTTACTCTCTGCAAAATAAACCAGCAGTACAGCTATTCACAAGAATATTCTAAATCCTGAACTTTCACTCAAACACACACTAGTACTTTAAACATCTATACAATGACCTGTAATAGCTACCAATTAAAAAATGCTTTAGGAAGCTGCTAATATGCCAACTTTTCTGCATGAAAATAAAAAAAATACTATCATTTGAGACACTAATAAATTACATTATTAATTTGGATTATGTATTCAAAGAAATTGCTATAATGGATTATGAGAATGTGTCATTCTTAGATGGATGGTTTCTGACGAGTATAAGCTCTAGTGAAAGTGAAACACCAAAATTCCAGTGAAATTCAGTGTCTTGTAAAATGGCTACGATGAAGTTAAAATCAACATTAAAGCCAAGAATATTTTGAGGGTTGATGAACATGGGCATCCATCAGATATCCAAATGACTTTTTTAGCTCAGGAATTCCAAGTCTAAACAGACTTTTAGCTTGCTCATAAAAATGTGGTTTGAATTTGATAGTAAAATGTCACTGAGGAGCAGATCACCTATCCTCACACAACCTGTCCCTTTCTGAGAAGTTCACAGAGGTGCG
>NW_010322343.1:7065-9898 GCF_000700745.2 Antrostomus carolinensis
TTCCTGCCCAGGGGTTAAGCTTGCTCCATCTATGGGGTTGATACAGGACTTTCTGTCTTCAAAATTTACACAAAATGCCATCAAGTTATCATTGAGCAGTAAGTGCATATGGAAAAATCAGTGCTTTTAATGGCCCAACACATGACATGGCAAGGAGCACTTCATTCACTTATGGTTCTTCCCATGACACAAGATAATGCATTGTGGCTTACTTGGGTAACAGCATCAGTTTATGAACACATACATTTACTTGATATTTAAACAAACTCAGAATTCCTTAGCATTACTCAAGCCCAGCCATATACATTTCCAGTGTGGCAAGCATCTCTGAAAAAGAGACGGTGTACGTGGGGAAGACAATGAATGAAGCCCTTTCCAGTTCCTTTCCTTTAAACCTTGGCTTAAGTTCTGTTGATATAAATACTGAAAAGAGCATCGTCTCAGAGAACATTTTCTAGGTTAGATGCCTCAATACTAGCAAGTTTAATGCAACTTGAAACATGATATTACAACCAGAAGTCATCAAAACTTAGAATCAAATAGACTGGTACAAACTGCATTTTAAAATTAAAAAGAATAGTTCCTGAGGACAAGAACAAAATTTTAGCCAGTTTTCAATTTGTATAAGAAGCTAAAATTCTAAGTAGACAAAAAAAGAGCAATAACAATATGAGACTGCCATCTGGCCCTCCTTATTTATAAATTAAGAGGCACAAAAGTATGCACAGTCAAAAAGAAGCAATAGGTGATAGACTGCTGCCTTCAAAATCTCTTCAGCCTCTGTCTGATCCCTAAACCAAGTGAGGCTAGGGGGATCCAAATTCTAGGCTCTTATTGATTATTTTTTTTTGCTATTGTGATTCTTCTTGATTTTTCCATTTGTTCCTTTTCCTTCTTGCCTTTTTTCTAGTACACCTGCCTACTACAATACTAGTTTTGAAAAATAGTTAGGAACCTTCACCTAGAAAGATAGCTAAAAAGCAACTTATCAACTACTGTGAAAGTTTTAGGAATTCCTGGTCTCAAGTTTGCCGATTAGTTTATATTCTGTATTTCCATTTCTCTGATAGAAAGACAGCAAGTGACATTAGCATCAGACAGAAGCTGTATTTCCATTTCTAATTCTTTTTCTCAGAGATGCACATGCTGATCAGAAGATAAAAATTAAAAGCATTGCTAGAGAAGCCTATATAAGATATATAAGTTCAACTTACTCTTTTTTTCTAATGTATCTGCAGTGTGCTATTTAAAAGCACAAATACTATCAGCTGAGTAGAGTATGCAAATCCCTAATACTATCCAGTGAGGAACTCTGAGCTTTGGCCCTGAAAAAAGTTAGCAGCTTTAACCCAAACCTCTGTTCTCACTAAGACTTTGCTAGATACTTTTGCTTCCCCTCTTTTCTTCTGTAGCTCCTCCTTGACCACTCCTACTGCCTCTCTAATGGATATTCTGCTTGGCTCCACAACTAAATTCATTCACCTGCTTCAACCATACAATCTTTTTATTAATACAGTACTCTTCTGAAGCCTTGCAGCAAAATAAATTGACACCCCCAAAGCCCTACACCTACACTACAGATAGTACAGCCTCTTTAGCACTCTGCTTACATCCCTTCCTCAATTTCAGTGTCCTTTTACCTGCATGAAAAAAATTATTCACTTTCACCCAAATCTCTCTGCACCCCTTTGCTCCTTTCTTTTCTTGTTTAGGTCTGATGGGATACAGGTGAAACATTTCTTTCAATCTCCCATCTGAGTAGGTTCCTGGAATGACAGACTTCTTGTACAGCCATTCTCACAGCACCTGGATAGATATCACCCATTCTCACAGCACCTGGATAGATATCACCATCTCTTCTCCACCTTTACTTGTTGTGATCTATCTGATCACAAGTTGTTTAAGCATCTTCTGATGCTCACATGAATTATGAAGCCTCGCTAAAGCAGATATAATTATTAATACAGATCCTTTCATCACTAGCAACAGCCATTAAAACAAATTTTCCCAGTTTAAGAGATGTGATTTTATTTGTTATCCTTTTGTGAAATGATTCTGGTTTCCAAAAGAACTGGATTTTAATATAGCCGGTTTTGAACTATCTTTGGGAATCCTTACACTTTTACTAATACAAAGAACTCTGTGGGCATCTCTGTTTTCTTTCACTCATCTGCCATGTTTTTCAGGGTACTGCAGGATGGGATTTATTCTGCACTACCTTAACATGTTCATTAACATCAATGCCCTTATAATTCCATTAAAGGGAGGTTTTACATAATAAGTTTTAAAAATTAATTTTTTAGCTGCACATGAACTTACAGATAACAATAAAATAATATCAAGCAGAACAAATTATGTTCAGTCTACTAATAAAAAATCCCGGTTTCTTCATTCTTGCAATAAGAAGAGGAAGAAATACAGGAAAATAAAAATGCTGACACTGCCCATCTTAAAGTTCAAATAGTCTCAAACAAAAGCACTGTTTAGCATCAAAGAAGACAGCTTTGGATACAAGCACTTTGAAACAGAAATGACCTAAAAGTATGTGTGCCTCTTAGCATGCTAATTGCTCCAATTCTGAGTAGTGACACAGTTCTGCTTAACTGTTCTGCTTGCACAGTGCATACACTCCATAGTTAGAACCTCTAAAAACATCACAAAGATCACAAAGAGAATTCTCATCATATGTTTCATTAACTTTCAGAAAAATAGTATGCACTCCTGACTTTCAGGTGCCATAATAAATGCTTCTGGGTGCTTTTTTTCCCTCCCGAACTAATTTATTCTCTTTCAATAAGTTCCCCTCCAGTTAGAGAAAAAAATTATTAGGAAA
>NW_010322343.1:9931-31942 GCF_000700745.2 Antrostomus carolinensis
GCTGGAGAAGGGCAAATGGATAGTCCATATATTTTAGTTACATAACTCTACTCACTTAATATGAACAAACTTTATCTGAATGTCAGAACATCTGCTAAAGGAGATGTTCAAAATAGGTTTTGAAAGTCCAAGGAAAAATACAGGATAGGTTTGGGGTTTTTTTTAATGCTTTTTAAAAGATTTCGCACAGTTGGCAGTTCATCCCTTAATATCTACCTGTTGATAATGCATTGACTCCATTTTAATTCCTTTTTAAATTCTTTCAAGGAGTTATATGTATATATTTTTGGAACATGTTACACAAATTTAGTATATAAACAATTAGAAAAGTAAAATTAGTTTTTTCAGTCACATAAACTCAGATAGTCCAAGCCTGATAATTTTATTCCCTACTGCCTCTACCTAAGCAATATTAGGCATCAGGAAAATGGAGCTCTTTTTGCAAGCATCCATTAAAGACCGTCTCCGGTTCTCCTCTCTCTTCCACACGCCACCACCCCACACCTTTTCCCTTTCCCTAAATAAATTAACTTTATGATAATTTTGTTCCTGACTCCTATTTTTGACTTGATGAAGCTGGCTCTCTAATCAGGAAAGGTAAACTTAAAAGTCAAGTGCAATCAGGGATTATTAGGCAAGAAGTGATTATGCTCAGTATTTAAAGGTAACAACTAACGCCGTACTAGTATAAAAAGAAAACATCCTTTAATCTTAAAGCAAATGAATTTCACTATCTTTCTTTGTGTTGATTTACCACACAGATAACTTAAAAATGGGTTGATATGATCCTATTTTATCCTAATCTTTGGAAATACTTTTAAGAGGAAGACTTAACCACAGAAAATCTTAATGAAATCTGATATTGTAATTTATTTTAACAGCCTGTACAGAAAGCAAAGACTTGAAAGAACTAGAAACTTAACTACCCCATAATCCGCCATGTTTCAGATCAAGTGTGTAAGTACGTTGGTTGATGCAAAGTGAAAAAACAGCTCTTGATATCATATATATACATTGCCTCTGTTCTGTCAATACTGGTTGTCGGCTCTGCAACAGGACATATGCAGCAGAAGATGACAAGAAATGATGTTCTGAACATCAGGGAGAAGGGCTTCGGTTTTGTACTTGTAAGATATTCAGATAAAGACTTATTCAGACAAGCTCACAAAATACTGTGTGTATAATATATTCTGAAGCATCTCTCCATTACATATTGGAATGGAACAATAAAGGCAGAGATAATTTCTTCTCCTACACCCAAATCTTTAAATTTCATTAAAATCCATTTAGTTTCTATTGTTTTTCTAATTATAATCAGAAAGTTATGGGATATGAATCTGTGGGAATTGTGCTTTTGGTACCTTTATCCCTCTCTCACCCTGGAGACTGGACACTTTAATTATAGTGCTTCTCCCATGATATACTACAGGATTTTAGCCATAAGAGGATATACATACATGATGGTGTATGTACTCTAGATGCACAGATGGGTCCTCAAGGAAAATCTGTACCTCACAAGACCTGGAAATACAAGCTTTGTTAGCTTACAGAAAGCAATGAAATGAAATTATTACGAGAATTATGAGAATATTATTATATTCTCCAGTGAAACAGAGCATTCCACTGAAATGGAACCATACCACAGAAGTTCACCAGCAAAAAAAAACCCCAAAACTCATATAAAATCATTTCAATGGAGGAAGAGGCTTCACTAAAAAAATTTCATATTATTATTACTTAGAAATCGTTTAAAGCCTCTGTTTAAAACTTCACAAAGAACAACCTCTGCCACTAGGACATAAAAAAAAAACAAAAAAAAGTTTGACTGTTGCAGGGCTTTGGGAAGTCACATAGGTTTCAAACAAATTATCTTAAATTGCACAACAGAGCTCAATTCCCATCTTCTCCATAGGTGCTAACTGCATATGAACTTGTGACAAATAAGTTGCCAAAATGACAGCATTTCAGAGCATTTAAAGAGTGATTTGTGTGTCCTTCCAGCTCTTCCAGTACTCAGTTTAGTAGCTCTGAGTCCCCGGACAAATCACCTAGTTTGCCCAGACATTGTACTACAACAGGTGACAGAAGTGGATCATTTATGAGCTGCATGAACAATGCATATAATCTTACCAGTGCAGAGAGAATGGTCTGTTTAGATATATCTTTACAGCATGCAAATACAAATTTCTAGTTTTCTTCTTGTTCTCCTCCTCTTCTAGGAAAAAAACAGCAGCAAAGTTGCATGCATTGATGCCATCTGCTGCCTGCCACGGCACCACCAGCTGCAGATCTGCACCTTCCATCCCCACATACCACTCAGAAAAGCCTCATCTTTTGACTTCAGTACCACCAGGGTTCTCGCTGCTCCCAGCAGCCCTGAGGCATCAGCAGGCAGTTCTGCAACATAGGAATACAAGGGTGCCTGTTCACAAGGAGTTGTTCCCAACTGGGAAGAGAGCAAGCTGCAGAATATTTCTTACATGCATAGAGATGAAAGTTTAATTTGTGTTTGTGAATGCAAATGCTCAGACATAAAGGGTTGCCTCCATGCCCTGCCATCTGGAACTGAGAAGTTTGATTATTATGCATTTATACATTTACTTCTGACACATTTCCATTAAGTATACTTTTCATAAAACCCCCACAAAGATACAATTAATTAGAATTTGTTTTTAAAATGAATAGTTATTCTAAGTGGTAACAGATAGTAAAAAATGTAAAAATACCAAAGATTTATCAGTACATTAACAGAGATTGATCATTGTTCTGTATCTTAGCAGCAATACCTATTTACAACTCAAGCGATATAGACTCTGTAAAAAACTGCAAAAGTCCAAATTTTCTACTTAGAGTAAATAAAATAAAATGAATTTGTTAAATGTCTTCTTCGCACACATAATAATTAAATCTAAAGTTTAAAGAACTTTCTTGTTCTATTTCTTGTTCAGCCTGTATGCCTCAGGATGATAAGTATCTGTCATGAGTTTCCAAAATTTTAGGCTAAATCTAGGATCTTTGGAAATTATTTTTTAGTTGTCTTTTAAAGTTTCAGATGCTCATGTTAAAATATTTTACCTAGACAAAATATAAAAAAATGCATGGAAGAATACTGATCATTATTTCTAGTGGAGTTATACTTTACACCTGTATTATACTAGACAGATAATTTACAACCAATGTTATCTGAAGACAGTGCTAAAAACTTACATTAATGTACAGTTTTGAAACTGAATAATTGCATTTGTTGTGGATCCTTCGGGGAATTAGCATGTGAAGTTCATCCTCCCCATTTCAATTACAGATATAACACAAATAAATTAAGCCAAGTCAATGTTTTAAGAAGTCAATTTCATATATGCTAGTGTCTGCTTGGCTTTTTCAAATAATCTACGTATAACAAGGAACGCTTGGGGTTTTGTTGATTGTTTTTAGGTTTTTTGTTTGTTTGTTTGTTTTTTAATATAGTCTTTTGCCAAATTTACATGGATTAACATTTATTTCAAAGAAGATTATACTCTACGCTCATTCCACGTTTGCCTCATTTTTTTCAAATCTTTCTCTTTCCTATTCATTTTAGTACACATGCAACATATCCATTTCCTTCAAGAACTGGGAAGGAATTTATTCAGATGCCTGCTGAAGCCTAGCACAAAGAACATAGAAAATTTTCCTTTTGTCAGGTTTTACTTCCTTACTTTTGGATTCTGGGATTTTTGATGATTTAACAAAGCTCTTACCATTGGATAGGGAGTAGGAATGAAATAAAGGTACAACAGCTTGAGTTGCCAAGCTTGTCTGCTAGACAGTCCAGCTCTTTTATGATTTGCTGAACACCATTTTTTTTTAATCTTTCTTGCAAGTATCTGCAGCTGCTTAGCCTCAGACAACTTTTCTTGATGTGGTCTACTAGAACATTATTTAAGCTAATAACCTTCCCATCAAGGCCTTTCCTTGAATCTGACCTATCTTCAGAGTAAAGTAAAATCTTCATGATTTTAATAGAGTCCAAGAAGTAGCCTTCTACTGGCATCAAAGCAGCAAGATGCTGGCACTGCTGCCTTGGTGTCTAGCCCTCACCAGACAAATCAGCAGCAACATCCCACAGTGAAGAACCATATTTTAGGATTTCTGTGACTGAGAGCCCTAAGTGCAAGTACTCAATCTCATCTAGCTCAACTTCACTCACTGGAAGGAAGTAATGGCAATTTCTCTGCATCACAGCAATGTACTCTGTGCCACTGCCATGGTGGCCTTCTGTCCCTGAAGGAGAAGGATCTCGTTGTTACAGACCTCTATACCATTTCCTTTATGGGAGAAGAATTAGTATATAAATATCTCGCAATGTCACCTCTCCTTTGATTTGGTAAGCGTATACATAATCACACCAGATAGTAATTCTTTTCTTTAGTTCACTGCTACTATCAACAGTATCACCTACAGTAAACTCATTCATTTTTTATATTAATTTTGGCCAAAATCTAATAGACTGCAACCTAGAATGACTTTAAGATCAAATAAGAGTTTTCACATCTTCCCAGAAGGAATAAATTAACTACTTGTAAATCATTAATTCGCAGCCCTCCAATAATCAAGGTTGTCAGACTAATGTGATTTTAAACCAATTAGGATTTGTTCATTCATACTAATAACAACAATAACCTGAGCATAGTAAGAACTGATATTAAAATATCAGCTTTCAATTGAAGAAGGATTGCAGATTTCTATACTTCATGTATCATTTCCAAGCAGCTGCAGCACATGGATTAAGTTAAGTTAAAAGAGTTAATTTTAAACACAGTTGGCAAGCTGTGACTGATGCAACTGACCGGTAGTGAATTGTACCTACAGTTACATCCTATTATTTTTTTTAGCCTGTCCTCCAATCAATCTTTATCTGCTTGCTTCATTTATCTGGTGATGCCGTGTTTTCTTTATCATACTATCTCTTGGTAGTTGTTATTAACTGTATGTTCTATATTCTAGGCCAACAGAACACCTATAGACATATAATACAATGATGTAATAAATGAATGATGTACTTATATTCACATTCACTTCTGGATTGGTTTGTGATTGCTTAAAGAGACACAGATGAAGTGCTTAAGTTTTCCACAGCAGTTTCCAACATTCATCTCCTTGTGCAATTTCATACAGACATTGCTTTTGGACCTGGTGATCTCCACAGCAGATGAGTGGGTTTTACCTCCAGAAGTCTGGCAAATTCTGCTTTTGTTGTTACATTCCAGTGCTGGTGGTTGCTTAGTCGATGCATCTAAAATACAACATCAACAAGCCCATAACTACTGAGAATTCTGTCTTTCCTGCATGTTTTAAATATCAGCAGGGTAGGCTGTATCTTTAGGCACAATCTTTAGTGAGTACTGGGTAAATTATGTATTATGCAGGAGCAGATATGAGTGATACTGTGATGCTGTCTATGCGCTAATCCTTTTTCTGGATACTGTTGGTGAGTACTACAAGCAAAGTAAGTTACATCCCATGCAAAGTGCACAAGAAGCATTTCCATGAACCAGGGAATTCCTTCAACTGCGTATCATGATTCCTATAATATAGCAAGTAATATGCAGTACAGCCTCTCACTTACTACATGCTAACTTCACCAGCTAGACTGATGAACTTGATAAAATAGTGAATTTTTATTCACTTCCCTCTTCTGTTCAGTTTTAGAGCCTGCAGCAACTTTGAATTGGCTTGAAAATTCACCTAACTTCTCCCACTGTTTCTCCCCACAAAGTGTTGCAGCATAATACTCCATTTGTACTGAAAATCTCATGAGAAAAATTACTGAAAAAATCACTTAGATGTGATATTTCTTTTAAACACTATCATAACAAGCCAGATGATACATTCACCTGCTGCTCATGCATAGCAACAGTGAATTAGGATAAGATACAGATTTGTTAATGAATATTTAATTGCCATGAGACTGAAGGTGTCTTGGTTTTTATGCTGTAATATTTCTAAGGCTGTACCCATTAAATGCAAGTAAGTAGGAAAGAAGTCTTGATAGACAGGGCATGAAAAATGATACATGCTTTACGTTCTTATTGAATTTCAGTATTATTTGAGGCACACAGCCTGACCCTGTCTCTGTCCTGCTCCATGGCTGAGATTCTAATTGGCTGCTTAATTTTCAGCCTGATTGTTTCCTGAGAACTGCTGTTCAGCAGTTTCCCCCAGTTGCTGAGTAGTCACCCAGAGCCATCCCCAGGCTCTCTGCTCTACCTTGTCTTTAAGCCATTTTCTATACATGTGATTTTTCTCTCACAGAAAGATATATAATGTCACATTGAGATAAAACAAACAAAAAAAGGCACCTTTTGGAATACTCAGGGCAAACCTATGCCCACTCGGAACATTTATGTCAATTTAATGATAATGCCTAATGCAGAAGGATAAATGACTGACCCCTATCCTGTTGTTGTAGAGAAGGGACTAGCTGAGATTAAAAGGAGTTAAATAGCTTGACAAAGGCACCTAGAAACTCATGTGTCTGTCAGCCAACTGCTCCAGGGCTCTATATTTAAGCAGTCCTCCCCATTAAGGAAAGCTTTTTTTCAGCTTGGGTTCTGAAGGAAGAGAAAGGAAACAGAATCAGGTTTAATCTAATCTAAGGTTGAAATTAATCTAATCCAAGGCAGATATCATGGTCGGGGGTCTGCTATAGATCACCCAACCAAAATGAGGAGATAGATGAAATATTCTATAAACAGCTAGGTGATGTCTCAGGATCACTGGTCCTTATTCTTGTGGGGGACTTCAACTTGTCACGTGTCTGCTGGAAATACAACACAGCAGAGAGGAGACCATCTTGGAGGTCCCTGGAGTGTGTGGAAGACAACTTCCTGACACAGCTGGTGAGAGAACCGACCAGTGTAAGTGCCCCACTGGACCTGTTATTCACTAACAGGGAAGGACTGGTGGGTGAAGTGGTGGTTGGAGACCATCTTGGGCACAGTAATCATGAGATGATAAGAGTTTTCTGTTCTTGGGGAAGTCAGGAGAGGCATCAGCAGGACTGCCACCTTGGACTTTCAGAGGGCAGACTTTGGGCTGTTCAGGAGTCTGGCTGGCAAAGTCCCTTGGGAGGCAGTCCTGAAGGGCAGAGTCCAAGAAGGCTGGACACTCTTTAAGAATGAAATTTTAAAGGTGCAGGAGCAGGCTGTCCCCATGTGCTAGAAGATGAGCCAGCAGGGGAGAAGATCGACCTGGCTGAACAGAGAGCTAAAAAAAGAAAAAAAAAAAAAAGAGTTTATGATCTGTGGAAGAAGGGACAAGCAACTCATGAGGACTACGGGGACCTTGTGAGGCTATGAAGGGAGAACATTAGAGAGGCCAAAGCCCAGCTAGAACTCAATCTAGTTGCATTAGTAAAAGACAATAAAAATGCTTCTTTAAATATATTAGTAACAAAAGGAGAGCTAAGGAGAATCTTCATCCCTTGTTGGGTACACAGGGAAATACTGTGACAAAGGAAGAGGAAAGGGCTGAGGTACTTAATGCCTTCTTTGCCTCAGTCTCTAATGGTAAGACAGACTGCTCTCTGAATACACAGACCCCTGAGCTGGTAGACAGGATTGAGGAGCACAATGAAGCCCCCATAATCCCAGAGGAAACGGTTAGTGACCTATTGCACCACTTAGACATCCACAAGTCTATGGAGTCAGATGGTATCCACCCCAGGATACTGAGGGAGCTGGCGGAAGTGCTCACCAAGCCACTCCATCATTTATCAGCAGTCCTGCCAAACCAGGGAAGTTCCGGATGACTGGAAGATGGCCAATGTGACGCCCATCTACAAGAAGGGCCGGAAGGATGATCCAAGCAACTATAGGCCTGTCAGTCTGACCTTGGTGCTAGGCAAGGTGATGGAGCAGATTATCCTGAGTGCCATCACGTGTCACATACAGGACAACCAGTGGATCAGGCACAGTCAGCATGGGTTTATGAAAGGCAAGTCTTGCCTGACCAACCTGATCTCCTGCTATGACAGGGTGACACACTTAGTGGATGAGGGAAGGCCTGTGGATGTTGTGTACTTAGACTTTGGTAAAGCCTTTGCCACTGTTTCCCACAGCATTCTCCTGGAGAAACTGGCCGCTCATGGCTTGGACGAGCATACTTGTCGCTGGGTAAAGAGCTGGATGGATGGCTGGGCCCAGAGAGTTGTGGTGAATGGAGTTAAGTCCAGTTGGTGTCTGGTCACGAGTGGTGTTCCCGAGGGATCAGTGTTGGGGCCAGTTCTGTTTAATATATTTATCAATGATGTGGATGAGGGCATCGAGTACACCCTCTGTAAGTTCACAGATGACACCAAGCTGGGCAGGAGCACTGATCTGCCAGAGGGTAGGAAGGTTCTGCAGAAGGACCTGGACAGGCTGGATCTATGGGCTGAGGCCAGTGTTATGAAGTTCTATAAGGCCAAGTGCCGGGTCCTGCATCTGGGTCACAACAACCCCATGCAATGCTACAGGCTTGGGGAGGAATGGCTGGAAAGTTGCCTACCAGAAAAGGATCTGGGGGTGATGGTTGACAGCCAGATGAACATGAGCCATCAGTGTGCCCAGGTGGCTGAGAAGACCAATAGCATCCTGGCTTAGATCAGGAATAGTGTGGCCAGCAGGAGTAGGACAGTGATTGCTCCTTTGTATTCAGCACTGGTGAGGCTGCACCTTAAGTACTGTGTTCAGTGCTGGGCCCCCCAATACAAGAGGGACATTGAGGCTCTGGAGCGTGTCCAGAGAAGGGCAACAAAGCTGGTGAAGGGCTTGGAGAACAAGTCTTATGAAGAGCAGCTGAGGGAGTTGGTGTTGTTTCGTTTGGAGAAGAGGAGGCTGAGGGGAGACCTTATTGCTCTCTACAACTACGTGAAGGGAGGTTGTAGAGAGGTGGGTGTTGGTCTCTTCTCCCAGGTAATGGGTGACAGAATGAGAGGAAATGGCTACAAGTTGCACCAGGAGAGGTTCAGGTTAGATATGAGGAAAAATTTCTCCACAGAAAGGGTAGTAAAACACTGGAACAGGCTGCCCAGGAAGTGGTGGAGTCACCATCCCTGGCTGTATTTAAAAGACAGGTAGATGAGGTGCTTAGAGACATGGTTTAGAGATGGGATTGGTAGTGATAGGTTAATGAGTGGACTCGAGGATCTTAAAGGTCTTTTCCAACCACTATTATTCTATGATTCTAAACTTTTTTCATCCTGTGTTTCTGAGGAAAGGAGATACGACTGAAGAGAGAGCACTTCCTTAATGAGCTGAGCTGCCACAATGAAGGCAGCACTCAAAACCATTCTTAATTAATGAGCACATGCATTGAGGGATGACTTCAAGGCTGAGAGTCACCACTGAAACACTGACTGACTGTAAACCAACAGGACTAGTTCCTCAGATGCTATAAAATCACAGTAGCACCATCTGGCACTCAGTGAGTTGTTGTGGAATTGAATCGCCTGTCTGAAAAATGGAAACTGCACTCTGCAGTCCACTACTCAATTGCTATAAACTCAAGTTTCTCATAATAATCTTAAAAGAATGCATTACATTTGTAATCTCACATTCCTCAGCTGTCTTGAGAACATTTCTCTAAACTATAAATGTAGCGATATTTCCTATTTGGCTTACCCTTAAGAGTATTTTATTCTCAAAAATGCACTGAGATGAATACACTGGAGAAAACTGATAATCTAGCATCAGCCAAATCACAGCTGGAATCACTGATGGGAAATGCCTCAGAGCATGAACTGAAAAAGCATTAATTTTTCTTTTCATGTTAAACAAAACCCCTTCAATGATATCAAATAGGAATAAAATCTTAGAACACCTCATTGTCAGGTAGGAAGAATGACCAGTGTCAAAACTTCTTGGGAGTCCATTACAGCAGATTCTGAGTGCAACAGCCAAAGCTTTTGTAAAGACACCTTGTTAATATCCTAGACTTTTGACAGTGGCAGTTTAAAATCATGGTCATGCAAAGATCTGGTCACAGATCAAACATTTTGTCTGGTTAATCCTACTATCATGGCAGTTTCCTCATAATCCTCTCACTGCAGAAGAAACATGATTATATTTGAGCCCTGATTGTGAAAAAAACATAACTCCCCTTTTAAAAAGCCCTTTAAGGACCTCTTCCACTTGATCATTTTCAAACTTATATAGTGATTATCAATGCATGGTTACTAGACTCTATCTGACATTTTTGACTGGTTTTTTGTTTTTTTTTTCCCCCTCCAAATTAATAACAGAACTGAGGCTGATAGCACTCTTTCTTAAGACAAACTTCAAGATACAAGGCTGTGAAATACAAGCAAAAAACTGACTTTGCTATTAAATAACACATTACATCTGGAGTTGCATTACTTGGTCTGTTAATTGTTCCTTACTAAAGTATAATAAATAATATTTTCTGATTCTGTATAAATGAAAAAGGTAATATGATTTTATTTATCATTAATAATAATCACTAACACTGTGATCTTCATGCAAAGGAATGTTCATGCTCTAGATCATAATTCCTGTTCTTAGGAAAGGTAGTATCTGTTCTACAAAGATAAATGTTGTATTGAAATCCAGTGACTGCCACCTTTAAAGGTGACAATACATACATATATATGATATCTATTATATTCTATATTGTATCTTTTATACATATGTTCTTTCATATATGTAAATATATATATATATGTATAAATATACACATGTATAAAAGAAGACAGAATATATAAATGTATCTTGAAAGATTCTTCAGTTAGTTTACCTTTTCTCATTGCAGCTGATTCTGTGCTAGATGAAGCATAAATAGACTTTTCTCCCAACCATATGCCTTAACATTTCATGCTTTTTCACCATGGCTTCATTGCTCTCTAGTGGTTCATATTCTTTAGGTGACAGAATGCTTCCAGATCAGATAATATCTGAATGCAGACCTCACTGAATTTGAGTGTTATCTTTTATTGCTCTGAGCGTTGCATTTTTCTAGTCTTTCATGGCACTAGATCCTCAGCTACTATTAACTCTCAGCTGGAAACACAGAGTCTTCAGTTTACGTACCTGCCATTCCCTAAACTGTTCCTTCCATTAACTCAGTAGCACAGGTTGCTTCTGTCAAATATGTTCTGACAAATATTTTCAGTGCTTTATAGTGCAAATATAACATGAAGATCTCTCTCAAAGCAAGTCAGTGTTATGCAACCACCATCTTAGGATCAGAGAGGGGAGATTCCCCCACAGCAACATTAGTGCTACCAGGAAAGTTCATTCCAATCTTGAAAAAAAAAAAAAAAAAGGCACTTTAGCTCCTTGGCCTTCACAGTCCAGCTAGTGGACGTACAGAAATCAAGCTGTCAGAATCGCATGCTGAGACCATGTTTTCAAAAGCACTCAGAGGAACAATAAAAGCCTGCAAGATGCTGAGGGCTTTTGAGAATCTGAACCCTAGTCACTCTTACTGAAGTTTCAAATGGTGCCAATCAGCAAAAAATATCAGGCTAACCAGCATACTGTAATGGAAGCAATTGAGATGTAGTGTGTAAGGTGTCATTTTCAACCAGTGCAGGTATTAAACGAAAAGCTGTCCTTTAATTTGAAACAGAAAACCATCCAACTAAAATTAAAAGGTATTTAAACCACACAACCTTTTCTTCCCATTTTAAAGGATTTTTTAAAATTAATTTGATGTAAGAGAGAAATGCCGTTTAATATCATATCATTTTCATAGGCTTCAGACACAAAATTAAACACATATATCTCTTTTGGGCAATTACCGACCCACAAGGGGAGCCTCTGTTTTATTCTTGAGCGTTACTTGTTAATTGTTTCTATGGACACAGTAAGAAGTTTCAGCTCAAAACAGTTTGTCAGCACTGCCTGCATAAGTCTAAGGACACCATTTGAGAGTCTCGTAAGCAAGCAACCATCATTTGTCCTTGCAGGTCAGCACCTATACACTTCACAGCCTATATGCATAAAAGCACCTCAGCTCTTCCCACTGTAAGATGATGGTCAAGAACAAAAGACAGTTGGGACTGAACAGCCAGAAAGGGAAGGGGATAAATTGTAAGACTATTCATCCTTTTGCTTGAGAGAAATCTATTTTGATTATTTTCACTTCTTGCTTTGTTTGGAGTAGAGTGCAAGAGCTTTGTCTATACGTTACTTTTTTGGTCCTATATAAATTTATGTATCTTAGCTAGCAAGATGAGGGAGAAGAGCTGTTAGAGCATCATCCTCGCATGTAATGAAGAAATGCAATAGGCAAAATTAGAATATGTTTTAGACTTTTAAAATATCTTACAATACCAAAAGACTATACCACCAGATTTTTTTTTACTTTTGCTCATTATAAAAGGTAAATTTGTCATGCTTCCTTGTCACACTTCTGCAAAGCATCCTTAACAGCCTTGTAGAGTGAATACACAAGTGACACAGAATCATGCTTGAACTGTACACTTCATGCTTGAACTCTCTCAGACAGTGGTAAACAGAAAAAGAAGTTTCTTGGCGTGCAAGGGCTTGCACAGCTCATAAAATTTAGAGCAGCTTCAATCTAAGGGAGCACATTTACATAATGCAGCCAGACTAATGAGGGGCAAGTGCCTTTGCCTTCCCTTCTGCATGCTGCAGTTTTGCTGGGAATGTAGCTGTGCTGACTCACTAAACGTGACCCACTAAGTGATCTTACTAAATGTGAGGAGTCACACTATGTGTGCATGAGTGTCTGAATGTAAGTATGTTCACACACAGCATCTTGGAAAAGAACACAAAAAGACTTCACCTCTTTTAACTAGCACACCAATAAACACTTTAACTGAAAAATTAGTAAAGGAAAATCTGCAAAACCAAGTGTCCTTCCTTTCAACTCAAGCCTCAGCTTTGTGGTTCATTTTGTGGTTCAACAATCTTATTGCCATAGCCTACATTCCAACTTCAGAGTCAGCAACTACTCTAGAAACTATTCAAGGGCCTATAAAGGAAGTTGAAGGAACAGTGATTTAGTTCAAATAAATTATAGATTGGCTTTGGTTCAGAAACTAGCACATGAAATTCAAATATGTCATACAGAAATGCAGAGTAATTGATTCAAATTGGTTTTGGTTGCCTACCAGCAATGTGTAAAAGAAACACTAAGCCATTTATAGAAAGACAGAAATTTTGTTTAGACAGCCACAGCATTTATGAATGAATGAGGTGTGCAGTCTGTTGCATATAGAAATGCCCTTTAGATCCTCCTTTTTCAGTTATTAGCTTTTAATCTGTTACAGGACCCTTGCCTTTATACAATAATATAAATTCTTGATGAAATCTTTAAAGTACTATCATAATCTTATTTTGTAAGGAAACAGGTAATTTCTTACATTTTGTTTATACAGGTCCTCGCAGAGCACAGCATCTGTCTCAGATGGGCCTTCTAGGCATTAATGCCATACAAGTACTTTAAGCTACCACACACAACTGCATCTTTGCAGGCTCTCGTGTTCTCTCTGGTTTACATAACTTTATAAAATAATAGTTTTATTTTACATCAAAAATTTGGAGTTGATAGCAAAAAATCATTATCTTTTGGTTTCATTTTGTTCATGTTCACTTTCACAGTGGCTCAATTACTACTTTATTTATAGCCTTTTCAGATTCTAATTATATTGCATTAGACATCCTGAGATATTTGTGGATGAGTATTTTCTACACAAAAACTTTGTGCTTATTCTTCTTATTATTATCCTAGCAGCTATGCAGTTCCAGAACACCAACCAAGATAAATTAAGTAGGCACAATATTGCTGAAATCTCCTCTGGTTTGCTCTGTCTATCCTCACTGACATTTCTATAACCAGCAAAAGACCTGCTAAAGAAATATGTGACTAATGCTGAAAACATCCAGTCTAATGAGACCTCCTGGGAAACCACCTCTCCTTATGTGATCAAAGGAGGAACTTTATTTCCTCTTTGTTCAGATGGGAAGGGAAACAGGCTGCAGAAATGTATACAGTAGTTATATATGCTACCTGATAAGCAGCCCAACAGCTTCAAATTGTTTCATTTGACTTCACACTGAAATATAAGTCTAGTCCTTAAGGCTTATAGTAGGCTGTGCATCCATAGAGCACAATTCTGCTGTCAACTATCTAGGAGATTTACTTCCTAATTGCCTGAGTAGTACTTCACTTTTATTCTCCATGACCCATTAAATCCTGGTAAACTCAACAAACTATATGCTACTTGATAACTGCAGTCTGTGTTTACCAATCTGATGATTACCTGTATGTTCACAATATAATGGCAATGAAATTCACAGAGATGGTTCGGAAAAGCACTGTGCCAACAGCTATGCTGAGATTAAATGAACTCTAATTTCAAGGGTCTGAGAGTCTTTATGGATTTCTTATGAGACAGAAAGAGAGAGAAAAAAAACGAAGTCCTTGCTTTGAATTGTCCTCTGGAAAAGTGTCTCTATTCCTTGAATAACAAAGATATTTAGTCAACTATATTTCTAAATTACATATTCAAACTGTCTGCCCATGATGCCGCATAGGGTTCTTTGTTATCCATCCTAACCTTTCCTATCTTGGAGGGCAAGAGGGATCATATCAGTTCTTGCCCTAAGAAGTTAAGAAGTTAACAGAAGAGCCCAAGTTTCAGAAAAATCCACTATCTACTTTCCTTTATATTGTAATCTGCTTAAGTCATAACATTTATATGACCTCCTGCTGTCCTCCTCAGTTGGAGCCCACTGTACCTGCTGAAACCTTGAAGGGCCCTTGCCAAAGAGGTGTAGACATTTCTCCAAATTATAACCCAAAAGCATTTAACCTCTGAAGATAAGGACAAGAGGCCACCAGTGGAAATCCAGAGTTTTTAATGCAAGTCAACCCTTGCAACAAAAGTCAGAAAAGAAAATGTTCATCAAAGAATCTAAACAACAGCACATACTGTATTTTGTTTCCTCCCCTGCTTCCTGTACTTGCCTGTTTCTCTTTTTTTGTTGGAAGACTAAACATCTTCCATTTTTGCATCTTCCATATTTTCCTATTCTTAATTTGTTTTTTAATTAAATTTTTGCTGGGCAGAGAGTCTTCAACTTCAGGCAGTTTTGACCAAGCTCCAATTACACTTCAATTTAAAATGTAAGAGAAAACAAACTACTTCATACAGGAAGCTTCAGCCTAGTAATTTGGAAAATGTCTATTTTACTGAAGCATTCATCTTCATTAGCATATTCTAAATAAGGTTGTAAGATAAGACTTCGCATTTAATATGGCATTTCAGGGAAAATTGAAAGAATCTGACAGTTTTTTACTAAAATGTTTCAAGACTTTTACTATTATTTGGATGTAAAAATTCTCAGATGTGAAAATACTGCTTCATCACGGAGAAAAAAATGCAGCACATTTCACAGAAAACCAGAGCTTAAATGGCTTAAGTTGCATACAGGTAGGAAAAGAAAGAGTTTCTCAGGGCCATATATTATTGTGAAGGAAATAAAGCTGAACAAGTCACAGAGTAGGAGATGTCAAGAGGCAAGCTAGAAGCTTTCAAATGCCAAGCTACAGCACAGAGTGAGTGACAGCCCTTGCAACTCTGAAAGGGACCTGACGTGACTAGAATTGACAAGGACTCTTGGTAGAGGAATAAATCTCTTGGGTGTACTTTTTTTTTTTTTTACCTTTCCTTTTCCTGGATGTTAAAGATATGTTTCTTTCTAGAGACTGGAAATCTCGAGAATACAAACAGCACAAAAACTACACAGAAGAAAAGAACAAAACAGAAAATACAGCTATGGAACAGACAGTAAGATTACATTGGCTATTTGTTTTCTCTGAGCTAATATTAACTCTGGATTTGTTGATCATAATACACACTGGAAAGAGATGAAAAGCATCTAAGTATTCTAAACTGCCATCTTCAGACGCAAGACCATTTCAGGATGTTTGTGTTATTTTCTTTCTTTCTCCTTTTCTTTAAAATACACACAAAGGAAAAAAGAGGTATAATTTGTTTTGCTCCTGCTATTACTGTTCTCATCTAGTGGAGACCTGAACCACCGTAATTCCATTCACGCCAATGAATCTTGACAGCTCTAATATAAAAAGCTGCTCCAAGGAAATTACTGTATATTCTTCCTTCTCTGTTGAATGACTGTACTCTTTTATGGTGCTAATTTTGTAAAAACTTTCTGAAATCAAGTACTAACCTGGTAAAGCTGCTAGGAAGCACGCTTAAACTGTTCCCCTCCCCCTACCAGGGATTTAGTGCTGGTTCAAATACTGAGTAATTGTGTAATTGTGAGGAGAAGGGGAAATGGGGGGAAGTTGGACACCTCCTCAAACAAACAGAAAGTGGAGGTAACAGGATCTGCTTCAGTTCCTAGGAGAGGAACTGAGCTCACTGCTTCTCAGCCAGTAGAAGACAAGCTTGTTCTGCACCAAGGCAGATGCCAACTGTTTCCCTCAGCCTCCTTCTCTACCTAAAAGTCAGTGATTCTTACTTCTGGAGCATTTTGGTGGTGTCCAGGATTCCCTGTTTCTCACTGTCCTGGTTTTGCTAGGATAGAGTTAATTTTCTTCTTAGTAGTTAGAATAGCTGTGTTTTGGTTTCAGTGTAAGATGCTGTGAAAAGATCATTGATAAAAGTACTGATGTTATTAGTTGCAGCTGGAGCTCAAGGCCACCGTGTTTGGCTACTCACAGCTGCATTAGGACTGGGAGGGAGAAGCGTAGTGAATAGCAAAGCCCAAAACTGGCATTTGGATGTGCCAATGAAATATTCCATATCATATCCCATCATGTTTAGTGTATTATCCGGGGCTGACTGGAAGGGGGCGTGGATTCACACTGGTTTTTAGCTCAGGCTCTCGCTCTTCCAGGATTGCGGTTTCAGTTCGGGATTGTTGCTCCTCCAGGATCGTTATTTGGGAACAGGCCGGGCTTAGTCAGAGGGTGGTGAGCAGTTATACTGGTTATCACTCCTTTGTATATTTTATTACTGTTATCATTATCACGACTATTTTAATATTGGGGGGGGGGGGCTTTAAGTTTTGTTTTATTTCAATTATTAAACTGTTCTTATCTCAACCTACCAGCCTCCTCATCCTTGACCCTAATCCTCTCCCCTATCCCCTGGGGGTGGGGGAGAAGTGGGTGAATGGCTGTGTGGCTCTGTTGGCTGCTAGCCAAGGGCTAGCCCTATGAAACTATCACACTCATCTTCAAATCTATCTTATGATATTGAATAGTCACAAGCATTTGAGCTTTAGCAACCTCAGAAGCATTTTGATGTTTCCACATGTATGCAATCACTGACAATTTCAGTAAACAATAATCTCTGCTTTCCTGTCACACTGTCCCCGTCCTCATGCCATTCTGTTTTCACTCTGAGACCTTCCTGAGTAAGGACTGCCAGCCTACTTGAGTGGGAACAGCAGGTTTAGAGAGAAGGGTACACAGACAGATCTGTCTAGCTAGCATGGTCACTGTGGCATCTCTCATCACTACATATAAATTTACTAAGCAAATCCCAGACCCTGAAGTCTTCAGCCATCTCATTCACCACAGAATCACTTAGGTTGCACAGGACCCTCTCAAGATAATCTAGACCAATCCTCAAGTCTTTTTTAATCATTTCTTGCTTAATGCCCTAGCTCATTTACTTTAGGCCTTCTCACATCAAGGGAGGCCCTGCCACCTCCAGCCCATGTAAACAGCCAGCAAACTGTGACCACTGACAAGATTTGAACTGTTCTTTACCAGTGCCACATGGCTGGAGAACATTCCTTTCACTGATCACTCCACTGTATTCAATATTACTACCAATATGTGTTTTACTATCATATTTTAGGTTTGAATATTTTAATGTGCTACAAAATTTCAATTTTTTATCCTTAAAAAATACTTTAACTTTAGACTCATAGGCTTTCTGGTTGGTGATGTTTCTTCTAAGTGGCAGTTAATGTAGGATTAATATGCATTTACTGAAATGGTCTTCTGCAGTGTTAGTATTTTACCTCCTCAACTTTAATCTGTCTTAATAAAGTTTCTTTTCTTCAGGATCACTGTATAATTTTAAATGAGCTCATGCTATCATTTTCTATTCCAATAAGTGAAGAAGGTCACTTTATGGAAATGTGCTACTTACAACATGACAATCTGCTTAAGAAGTATAGTTGCTTTTGTCCATTTTCTCAACTAACAAAAATTAATAGAAAGCTGAATAACTGTTTTATTGCTTAACTGAATATGAACTACTTTTATAAGAGTATAAAAAAAATTATTATTCTCTTTGTTGGGAAATGCTAACTTGCAATCTTTTGTCTTGTTTGAGTTTTTGAAAAGACTGATAATAAAGCACTGAAGATTAATATTAATGCATATTTGTATGGTCTCTGCTGTTATTAGAAAATTATATTTTCTGATGTTTAAGATAGTTTGGGTAATGCTAGGCTATAAGACATGTAACTAGTCCAGACTCTATTTGTACCGCTTCCAAAATTCATTAAAATATGTATTGGTAAACAAGTATCTTGCAAAAAACTATACAATAGTTCTTACTAACTTAATGTGCAGATATGAAGAGATACCACTGTGGTACTGTGGCATATCCTTCAGGATCAGAAAAGCTATACACAAAACATAAAGAATATTTTCACATAGCTAAAGATGTCACTGTAAAAAAAAGCTATAGCTGTGGTGAAAGTACTTCATAAAAAAACTTGATCAACTCAAGACATATTTAAACTCCAACAGAAGTCCAAAATAGCCACATCTGTCTTCTGTTACAGAGACTGAAGGATGAAATTCTACCAAACACTAGTTCTGAAGGAAAACAGGACGGCAAATAGCTCACACTGAGCTATTACTGCCTTAATAAACAAAAGAGAGCCACAGCATGCTCAGCACACTGAAATTCATCAAGTATGAGATCCAGATTGGAAGAAATGATGCTGTATCTTAAGTTCTGTTTGAAACAATAAACTCAGAATTTTAGCCTTACTTTTTCCTTACTCCTCAAAATGCCACTTGATTATTGCTACTGGATATAGGGTAAATGGCCCACGTATGACACCAGGGAGACAGTTCAATTAAAACTTGATTGTTATTTCTAACCATTTGCAAATGATCTAGAACTATGTAATAAGTGAATAAAGGTTTGCAAAAAAGTCATACAAAATCAGATTTGTGTTAAAACTACACATTCAGATTTAAATTCAGAATAATTATCCTCATGGAGTGAAGGGCTGATCAGGAAACCACTTCATGTATGTGTAGAAGATACAATAAGTTAAAGTAAGAGGCAGTCAGTGCAGTGAAGCAGGCTGGGCTCTGGAAGGTTCTAGGGAAAATTTCAGGTTATACAATGACACACCAGATACATCTGCAATTTTCAAAAAAGAGAATACAAGTTGTTTGGACTCTATTTTCATAGAAGGTCATTTTGTTGACATCAGTAGCCTGTCAGTGTTCTATTTCATTGTGCTGAGAGTTAGCTTACTCTGACACTAATACTGATAATTTAAGTATAATTTTCCACTAATAGCCACAACTTTTACAAACTTATCCTATGTGGTATCTGAGAGAAAGTGCTTATTATTATTATCTGCAGAGAAAAAAGCAAGACTTTAGATTTCCTATTAGTCCTATCACCCTTGCTCATCATATCTGTTGGATGTTTAATGGAGCATCAGTGACAAATTTGTTACCTGAGATGACATGATTAAATACGGCTTTTGATTTTACATTTATAAGGAATATGTTACTGAATAACAAATAATGCTTCAGGTTCAAACTCCAGTTCTGCCTGGCAAAGTTTTGGGATTCATTTTGAATTTACAGCTGTGCTGTTTTCTTTTGATATTAAATGTAAGTCTTATGCTTCAAAATTGTATGTGAATATGGCAGTTTATCATGTATGTGCACTTCAGAATAAGATTTAAATGTGACTAACACTCCCATATACATCACTCTGTTTTACTACCTAGTCCCTGCTTGCACTGAGTTTATTTCCATGTTGGAAAAGTAAAAAATCAAGTTTTGTTTGTTAGTAGACCAAACTTTAAACCATAATAATTGGTATCCCTATGCCATCGTAATAATGATTTTGTGTCTCCTCTACCCAGGGACACTGGGGCCCCTTTCTGAAGGTCTCGGAGCCTTGAAGCCATGCTACACTCCAGATATAGGCCTCAGGGTGGTATTAAAGCTAGGAGATGTAGTCATGACCCAAATATTTCCTGTTTTGAAGATGGTGCTCAGCTGTGCTGTCTTCCCTAAGAAACTGAGCAAAATTGAATGGGTTCCTCGCTACCATTGTTGATTTTGTCTTTATATCTAAACAGTTCTTCTAATTTTTGAGGAGTTAGTCCAGATTTGGAATTAATGAGATACATTATTGCTGCACCTCACCAGCCTAGGTAACTTAAAATGCACTAGTTTAGGTTCCAGAAGCAGTCAAACTGTGATAGCATGAAACTCCATAGGCACTAATTTATCACACGTCTTAACAGATTAACCCAAAAAACCCACCATGCTTCCAGCATCTTGCTGGCTTCCTATACCCATTTCAAGCTGTTCAGATAGCACTGTCTCAGCAGCTGCAATGCAGATGTAACCTGAGAGGGCAAATTCTTAAAATTTAAATTATTATAAATAGTCAGCAGATCTAAATATTAGCTGAATTACAGATAAAGGGTAATATTTATCATAAGATTATCATGAAGCCAGCTTTTAAAAGGACATTCAAACCCCTTGAAGTCTTTCACACTGACTTAAGTTGGGTTTAAAGACTTTACTCCTAAGTGAAAAGACAGTATGTACAAGAGATTAATGCATGTACATGAATGTACTGATCGATGACTAGTCATTAAATCATCAAAAATAGGTTGAAACACTGAATTGATTTATAAAGCTACAGGATTTACAGTTGTTTATAACATCTGGTAAAGATATAACCAGTAAATATAAAGGATTAAAGGTGATGCTGAAATTACCTAAGGTATACTGCTGATTTAAAAGAGAAAATTAGAATGTAGTTTTCAATAAGTATAGTAATCAAGGCTGATATTAATATGCTATATGTACATATGTGAGAGAAAAGGACTGACAATGATTATTACTATTTAAAATTATTTTGATTAAATGATGCTTAAGTAATTAAACGTAATTATTTGAAACCCTTCCATTTCCAACTTTAGCATGTTTCATTAAAATGTCACGTAAAAATAACAAGCTCCTGTATTAAATAAACCATGATTTCAATATTACAACCAAATCTTGTCTTCAAGACAAATAAGTAGCAGAAGATTATTTCATTATTTTCTGTTCTTTTGTGTTGCACTAAAGTGGATTGTTTTCTTTGAACAAACCCTTAACATTCCATGTTATTCAGTGTATGAGTAGTACAAGAGAAGTGACCTGCCCATGGCCACAGCTCTGGGGAAAGCCCAGGCTGGGGTGGATGAGGAGAGCCCAAGCCCTGCCCTCACCTCTCCACCCTACTCCACTTACCCCTTCTTGACGGGCTCCTTGCTTCCCACCAGGCAGCTGTGTGGGCACTTTGCTCTCACTCACCACTGTCTCTCACGTCCAGCACCTTCTGCTTCATGGTGGACACAAGTCAATGGTAAGTGCTCCAAAAAAATGTGGATCCAGCAGCACTGCAGCCTCTCTTACAGATGCCTCCGGGGAAGCCGGATGAGGTGACTTTCCAGCCACAGGCCAAGGCTGTTGATTCCCACAGCTCCCTGGAGATGTCAGGCAAACAGCCCTGCAGCTCAGCAGGGTTGGTGCAGGGCCCCCAGCCCCTGAAGGGAGGGGGCACTACTTTCCCTTCTGCCCTGTCCTCTCCCCTCCCATCCTCCATACCCACTTCCCCAGTGTGCCTCCCAACCTGAGGCTTGCTCCTACCCTCCAGCCCTTTTTATACCCACTGTGATGCCACCACCACCCACCTGCTGCGACATGGCCACTGCCCAGCTGCTGCCCATTGTCATACGGCCACCACTCTCCTTC
>NW_010322343.1:31979-58223 GCF_000700745.2 Antrostomus carolinensis
TATCACCATATCACCAAGCTGAAGTCCTAGCAGCACATCCTAGAGAGTTTCAGCTACAGTAATTACATAACTGTAGTACCTTTATAAAGGAAAAAAAAAATTATAAATTTATGCAGAGAAATATATGTAACTGATCTGATGCTTGCAAATGTGGAAAAAATGTAGAATTGATAGTTCAGGAGTTTTTTAAGCTAAAAATAATATTTAAATCTTCAGAATTATATTAGGATAATATATGTAGTGCAGACATACATAAAGCAATTTAGAGGTAACACCGAAATGACAAACTTGGAGCAAAGATAACCATGCAGAAGAATCTCTGGTGATGCAATACTCAGGCTGCAGTGGTGCCATTATAAAAGTGAGTTTCCCCATTTCCAGTTCATTACTATTACAGACCACAGTATTGAAAATTAAAAGAAGCTGTGGTCACAACACCTGGAATTCTTCCAGAATAACCTTTAGAGTTTTTGAAATGAGCATGATCATTTTTGTAAGTGCTTATTCATTTTTCATATGCGCAGTCTGTCTTCTGTTCTGCATTTAAACTTATTACACTTGCAATTTTAATGGATATCTAAGATTTTAATGGAATTTCAGTGAACTGCACTGCAGATTTCCCCCAAAAAGGAATGATTCATTAGGAGCTGAAGCCAGTCTCCATTTTCATTCAGGCTAGTGAAAAGATAGCCTGGAGGTATATTCTATTAATTCCTAATATAAATTAAGTTAGATGACTCTAAGCGAAATTATTATTTATGCTGGATAAGAAAATAAGCATGTTTTCTTATCCAGCAAATGTACAATCAAATCCAACAGTATAGCAAACATGAAATGGGAGGGGACAGAACAGAAAATATGTTCCTGCAAACTATAGATAGGAGGGTAGAAAGTTGTGGAAAGATACATAAAGAAATTTAATCAAACTAGAAGCACTATTTTCTTTCAGATACTATAAGCAGAATAGGATTCGATACCATATTAATCTGAGCTTTATAAATGCAACAGAAAAAAACCAAACATACAGGAGAATGATCACTTCAGTCCACTTACCAATTAAACAAGTAGAACTTTTTAGATACATTCTTTAATTCGCTTACTCTAGTCACAGTCACTGCAGGGCCTGTCTGAGTGCTGGTATCCCTACTTGGAATAAATATACCTGATTTATTTTTTTTTAAAAATATATTTCAGAGTGTGTTTCTTCAGCTTTTTGGTAGAGCAGACTTAATAAGAGAGATGTGTGCATGCAATGGGAGATCAGCATGCAGAACTTTAATTACAGTTATGTCAATTTTAGGACCTCAAATCTTGTTAAAAACACCATCATATTGGAAAAGCTTGATTGCATCAATTGTGTAGCTATTCCTGTATGTTTTGGAATGCATTTGTTAAAGGTGACACCATTTATCTCCATTTTCTAGTTCATCGACATATCCCAGAATTTTTTTCAATAACCTCAAATATGTAGCATGCTATCTTAAAATCCTAATTAAAGAGATGTTTTCTGCTAGCAAAGAAATTAAAAAGCATGAGTTTTCATATGTAATCATCAGAAAAGTGGGTAAAAATTTCCATTAAATACTTGCGCAGGTTTAGGCTTCTAATGCAAAAATTACTTCTTGCGTCAACTTCCCTTCACTTCCTAAACATTTATAATCCAGTAATTTTCATTTTAAAGGCTGCAACTTTTTGGAAAGCAAAGCTAGACCCTATTTTAGTAGCAGCTTATTTCCAAACACCTCTAAAGTGAACTTCTCTTGGAGACAGAACTGTAAAAAGCTGACATATACCCAGGAATGTAAATAAACTTTGTCTTTACTAAGCACAGGCTTCCGTGATACAAATCCAGATTAGTGGGCAGCAGGCATTTGCCTGTGTAAAGGATAACAGAAATAAAAGATGCCCATTTAGTTCAGTAATACTATTTTCCTAAGCAATGTACAAAGTCAGTCATCACACTAGGACTAGGACTTCTACTACAAGAACTGATGGCCTTCGAAGCAAATAAGTGATAACAGAGAAAAAGGAGATGGCAGAAGTTCAAGTTATTGAACAGTGAGTTTAGTATTCTAAGCTGAAAATTGAAAACATCTCTGTTTTCAGTTTTTTTACAATGTAAAAAATAATGGCAATAAAGTTTAGACTTTTTTCTTTTCTGTCACACAGATCAACAAATAGAAACACAGGCACATGGTCTGATTTTCCAATGAGTCCCACTCAGGGATGTGAGTTAAGCATCTTGCTAGGAACATCAGTGAAGATAGTAATTTCACTTCTATGCCTAATTAGAAACTTCTGTTCAAGGTAGGCAGGATTAGCCTGAGGTAAGCAGCCTACTCATACAGGTAAACTGGGCAACAAATCATCTGGCCGACACACAGAATTTATCTATCATTCTCTGTATCCCTCAATTAACACATCTGCTGGGCTGTCTCTGAGGCCAGATTTCCTTTCCATCCACAAAATGTGGTGTCCACAATGTCCCTTAGGGATTATGCCTTATGTGTTGTGGAGAGTACCCATACCTGCTGTAAGGATAGGTACTGTCACATTGTGCTTGGCTCAACAACTTCTAAATATCTTATTAACCCTTAAGGAAACATTGCTTAGCTATTGGCAACTAGACAAAATGACCAAGCTACAAGATACTCAATGCCATTTGCCACTGTTAAATGCTGCAGATGATGAGATCAAGTCCAGGCAGACTAAAAGGAACAGACAGGATGCAGTGTCCTGTTCCATATGTCTGAAATGTTGGAGTTGTTTTGGTATTTCATTGTCATATTACATTTTGTTCTTTGTCAACTCATTGTCTTCTCTCTATAGTACTCATTCTCCTTTTTCTCCACACTAATAATAATTCTGTTTTCTGCAGAAACACTTAGTTGAGAGATGTACACTGTTGTACCTAGTTCTTCATAAGTCTCAGTCAGAGACTTCTCATTGAATTTACTAGGGATTGGACCAAGCTGTACGAGTATATTTGAGACTAGCTCTTTGAGAGCATTTATTTTTACTTCCCAAGGGTTCCTTCTCATTCACAAAACTGAAGAATTCAATCTTGAAAATGTGTCCTTTCTTTCCAGAGAAATTATTACATCTGTACTCAAAATAGTTCCAAGAAAGTAATAATTTTATATAATGCCCATGATAATTGAACAGTGTGCTACTGATAGCTACACTGGAAAAAAATGAGTTGCAGAATTTCCTCTTTTGCAGCAAATGTTCTGAAGGCTTCTGAATTTCACGTCGTAACTGTGAAACTTCTGTCACTGACATTCACGTGAAGAAAAAGATGAGCGACTTATTGAGGAAACAATATTTTTCTACTTATTAAGCACAAACATGTGTTTCATAGTTATTAAATAGTTTTCTCTTGGACATTCTTGTTTTCACCCTTCACAATATTCCCAAGCAAATTTTTGCACCTTTTATGCAGTATCAACCCTACTTTTTACCAGTCTGAAATGAGTACCTTTTTACAGTGTATTTATTGTCACAGAGGATTACAAAAAGAAGAAACAGGTTCACCAATTAGAAAAAAATATAAACATATAAATAATAAACCATAAATAAAATATAACTTGTTGTTAAAATAACTTTAAAAAAAAAGAGTATTGCCATTGACAGGTAGCTGCATAACAGCCTTAGAAACTGTTTTCACAGTACTAATAATGATTAGTACTTAAAGGCTTGTAGGCAGCTGAAGAGGGGGAGGATCAGTTGCGCTATGGGTACATACCATTAGAATTACAAACCCCTTCCCTCAATGGATAAAAAGAATAATATTTTTATAAATATTAACATCATTTTGACTGTATCTCTAGCAAACATAAAGGAAAAGGAAAGTATGTTCATTTGCAATGTGACTTAAAAAAACCCAAAACCTGAATTATTCTTCAAACTTGAGAACATAATATAAAAGAACTGCCATACCCAATCACAACCTAGAGGTGCATCTTCCTGAATACCTTGTCTCTGATAAAAGCCAACTGTAGATATTAAGGGGAAAAGTATTGTAAACTTCTGCTAGAAGAATTACAACTTCTGGCAGCTACACTACAAACTTGGGCATACTGCAGAAGTTAAGATTAATTAATAAAGGCACATTTATGACTCCTGAGTTGGGGGGAGGGAGGAAAATAGAAGAGTGCATCATCATATGACAGTGTGCTGAAAGAATGCATTTCAGAAAAGTCAGCTGTGCACTAATAACATATTAGCACCACTGTTTTAAGAGTTCTATTCACAAAGGAGAAGCTTGTCAATAGCCATTTTGACTAATTATTTTTGAGTTAATGCTTTGACTCTTCTATTTTGGAAGACTCCTTTCCCAGGGAAAAAAAAACACAAACATTAAAAAAAATCCCTAGTTCTCCAGAACTTAAGTAAATCCAATATAAACTGCTGCAATACGTGTAACTTGACGGAGAATCCACAGGGAAAAGTAAAGACACTTCAGTTAGTTACAGCTGTCAAGCAGAGAAAGTAATTTTTCTGCTCTCTATTAAGGTGGAAAAGGGAATGTGGTACTGAGGTTAAAAAGATGATGATATCCTGCCAAATTACTCCCTCTGCCTAGTACACTAAAAGCAACAATGAAAAAAGCTATTAAAGAGAAAGAAAGAACAAACTTGCTTTTTTATATCATTTGGAACTCCACAAAGATAAAGGGAATATGAATGGCAAGGGGAGGATGTTTCTTCACAGTTTCCCCAAGCTTTTTAACCCAACATGAACAAAGCATAGAATACTTTGATTTTAGGTGGGAATTTGCATGTGGAAAAGTAAAGATGCCTGAGACACTGTGCATTGCCAGGAAGAGCAATTGATTCCTGGTTTTCCCATGTAATTTAAAAGGAACGAATTTGGAGCGATAAAGAGGTGTATTTTCTCTGCAGACATCTTTTTTTCAATGGTGTGACATCAAAATGTTAACTGGAAATATATGTTTTGTGTATTAAATACAATTGGAGTCCCACTCCAGCTGATTTCCATACTCATATCAATATCAGTGTGAGTTGAATCAGTCCCATTCTGTTAAAAGATGCTAGAAGCCACAGATTTATATAGGTACTTGAATTCTCATTATGATGGAAAACTATTTATGTACATACTGAACACATCAAATTTTATTGAGTTAAAAATCTTAGTAGTATATATTGACATTGACTTAACACAGTCAATCAAAGTTGCATGTAAAGAATACGTTACGAAGTCAGTTTATTGCTTTGTTCTGGTTTCATTTAGCATTGACTAGTCTTAGAAATTGTTAAAAGGTCAAAAAGTCCTGAATACCAAAGAACTTTGAGAAAGCTCCTCACTTTGTTAGTGAAAAACTTGCTAGAAGTTCAAAGCAAAAGATAATATGAACATATGGAAGAGCATAAGGGCACCAGTAAGCCTAAAAAGTCTGAGTTAATAATAAAAGCAGAGAAAATGAAGACTTAATTTTTGGATTTCTTATAGACATGGATTAAATCTTACCTAACTGACATTATCCAACAATAAGAAAATAAGAATGTGTAGTCTTTTTACTTAGCATCATTTTCCCTAAAATAGAGTCCTCTTCACATAGATTTTGGAGAAATCATAGCATATGCATTTACTCCATGTTCTTTTTTTTTTTAATTAAAAAGGAAAAGTAGGTGGACACCTCGCTAATATTTCATATCTTACCTTCCAATAAACTTCTAACTTATTAAACACTAAACTAATAAAGTCCAGCTAAAGTCTACGTTGTCTAAACACTGTTTTCTCTAGCACAGAGGACATAAGAGGAGTTTCACATATTCCACTGTCTATTCTATTGTACAGAAGCAAAAATAGCAAATTATGAGCTGTAATAACAAACCCTAAGTACTATACTTTAAGACTGAATTTTCTAACCTTTTCACAAGCATGAATATCTAAAGGTATATACTATGCATACTAATTGTAACACCATGACAATGAAGCAAACACAAAGATTACCAAGCAGCAAAACAATTCAGCTTTATGCAAAACATGCTCACAGACAATTTTTACTTTCATGAATTAAAATTATGTAAGCATGTTAATTAATGCTAACACCAATTCATCAACATTGCAGTAAGAGGGTGTGAAAATATTTATTTATGATCTTCTAACATATTAGCCAGGAAAGTGTTTTTTTTCCAAAATGCAGTCTTCCACAACTTGGCAAACACAAGGGTAATTTTGCATGTGATTATATTGAATTTTTTTCACTGAAAGTTAATGAATTTTAAATTGTCTCTGTTAATTTTACTTTTTAATTGCAGCACAATATGAACTTAATGGAGATGATTAAAAATTGATGCACTTATACTTCAGTGAAAGTTCTAGTCCCAAATTCCTAAATTAGAATGGGCTTATTTAAAGTACAATTTAAGGTTTAAAGAGAAAAAGTATAGAGAGTCATTTTAAATAGTTTTAGATTTTTAATTAGTTCTTCTTACTATTTTTCATATGCTATATGGATACAGGTAAAACAAAGCGTCCTTTCACTAAAAATCCTGATCATATAATGTTTTCATTTTTGTGTATGTGGCTACATATTTCATAAACAAATTAATGTGGTACTGCCAATACAATATTTCTTCAAGTATTAATGGTTTCAAGTTGGGCTTCCAAGATAAAGAGAAATCATCTATATTGAGTCTACTTGAGGTTATATATGTCAATACTAAAAAAAAGAGTGGTCAAATGGCACATAAAGGAAATCCTTATTACAGGAAGTACAGACCAGCAGTCTTGCGAAGTCTAACTCTAGCAGGAGAACTGAAAACATAATGTGGCAACCACTGCTGTGAATATATTTTGGGATTTTTATTTTTTTTTAATGTTCTACTGACATGGATTTGCAAACCATGGAAGCAATGAACAAGAATGATAGCAGATATCTGTAACTAGTCCACACTGTGAGTAATTTGTTAAAAATATTACTGTCACCCTATGTACAAACATAAGCAGAAAAAAAAGGTGTTCAACTTGGTCTCAAGAGAAATTTGTGTTTCAGCCTCTCTGAAGAGACGCAATAGCAGTTACATATAAAAACTTAATCATGAATCCACAAAAATAACTCAAAAATTTCTCACAGTCGAAAACACGACATCCTTTTATTAAGTAACTGGTGCAATAAAATAGAAGGAGCAAGTTAGAAAGTTTGGAGACAACTTGAAGACAGAATGAAAGATAACAAAACTCTTCCTAGGGATAAGCCATAAGCTGACTCTCCTAGTTTCTGAGGTTGTGGACATAGGTTCTTATAACTGTGGTTCATCCACAGCTGTTTCCTCAAAACCACTTAGAGACACTGGAGGCTCCTGCAAAATTCAGTTTCAGAATTTCTAATTAGTATTGGGGTTCCATTTGAAATTAAGGAGACTAATATTTCTGCCTTTACACCATAAAAATCTAGAGTAGAAGGTACAACAGAAGCATAAGATATAAATGAACGAAGCATTCTCTTCATTCTCTGCTTTTACTCAGAGGTTTGCATCAGAGCGTGAGAACTCTCTAAAGGTTACTCCCTCTTCAAAGACAACTTCATTCTAAATCATACTTTGTATAGTGTAGTATTGTAACACTGGTGTCACAGCTTAGTGCTGCTGCACATTTTTTTCCACACTATTTTTTCCTCATTTGTACCAAAATATTCAGCTTTACAATTACTGCTGTGCATTTTTCTTTTATACAGCTTAACAAAGAATCTCTCCTTGGGAGCCTATCATTCCTATGGGGTTGAGCTTTCCAAAAATAATACCCTGGATATTTTTCAGGGTCCCCTCCCAAGAGATATTAAATTAAATAATTTATACCTGAAATACATAGAGATTTCATGTCACTGCTTTCCTGACCATGTAGAAGCCAGCCGTCAGAATACCAGACATATGCTACCCCTTGGCAAAGAGTTGACACTGGCATCAGGACAAGACTTTCATGCAAAAAACCCCAGGGAAAACACTATGTGCTTGAACAGTAACGCTGTATATTACTTCTCCTGCTTCCAACTGCCAGATTCTGTTTACCTTCATTAAATAAATTTTACTATCCATGAAAGCAGAGGAAATATATATATAATTTATGTATGCATTTATGCATAGTGAGCTATGACTAATTTTGCCAGTAAGTGATATGATATGAGCTTAAATCTAATTTAGTAGATGTGAAATAAATGTTGAATTTATATGCATTTTATTTGAATATCCACAATACTGAATGTTTAAGAAATTGTCATAAATCTCTCCATTTAACATTTTGGATAACTAGTTATAGTTTCTGTTTATAATTCAGAGTTCCTTCTGTTCTGTGTAGTACATTTAACATGAAGCCAGTTTGGAGTTTTTTTATGTTGCTTGGCTACATACAATGCACAAGATACATGTTTTGGAGAAATTAGGTCTATTCATAACCACTATTCTGTATATATTTTGTTTACTTTCTTATGTATGTACTTTCATAAGTGGGATATAAACACATGGATGTGTTTGTGTATGTGGCTAGGATGCCTTCTGTTGTGGCGTATTTAGTCTGTTTGGATTGGATGGTCTAATAAGTAACCAACACTTTTACAGCTACTAGCACCTATTTTTTTTTTAATTTAGACTTTTGGAGGAACTGAGCATTCAAGATTCCCTAGAGCTGTCCAAAAATACTTTTCAAAAACATGTTGTATAATTTATGTTGACTTCAGAGTGTCTGTAAGTAATTACATTACTCCATTTGCATGTCTGATAATATTTCCTGACTGCTATTTACAAATGGTCCATTTACAAAGGAATCTTCTACTCAAACCTGTAGAAGAAATGTCTGTTTGGTGACTGTGGAGCAGTGAGATGGGAGTTAACTATGCAGGCAGGGGCATGTGTGTGCATATATATATTTGTATGCATATACATACATAGATTCACACATATACATATGCATATAATTTTTATATATACATACAGACATATATACATGTATTTTATATACCACTAGCTGGTAGAGTGGAATTTGAAAATTGGAAGGAATCAATGTGAATAGGGATCTGTGGATTCACCACAGATTTTTTTATTACTATTCTCAGATTTTTAGAATCTATTCAGGAAAGTTTCCAAAAAAACATATATGGAGTATATACATCCATTGCACTCACTGACATTCACTGAGGTTTAGAGGATTAACTCCATCAAGCTCCATGGAAAAATCACTCTGCTAGGATTCATACAAGGCTGTTCTAAAGAAATCCCAGTGGTGAGCTTAATAATGTCTTGGCCAAGGGGTAAATCTCTTCAAAGCTCCGCAACATCTCATGCATACCAATAGAGACTGAAGCATAATCTAAGGTCTGTTTTTCATTGATCAGTAGAGAAAGCTCCATAAATTTAAAAATATATTGGACTGAGCTCTTTGGTATACTTTTTTGTATAGTTAGCTAATGGAAAACAATAATGATAAAGACCTGCATATTTATTAATTATACATTCCAGAGAAACAAATTATTTTGATACTATGCCAATTTAAATCCAGTTAGGATTTGAAATTTTAAGAGATATAATGATATACTGGAACACTCTTGATTACAGAGTTAATTGGAGAGCAAGTAATTTATTTTTTATTAAAAATTAATAATTCATGCACCTTAATTTTTGGATAATGAGGGTTTTGTCTGCTATATATAGTTAAAAATTATAAAACAGTGCTTTACAGCTATGATTTAAAGTGTTCATTTTCATAAAATACATGTCAAATTGTTACTGTTAAAGCAGTTATCAAAAATCTGATGCAAATAAAAATACTCCTCATTTAAAATAATAAAAAAAAATCCTAATAAGTCTGAGTTACCAAGGCTTCTATTTTTTTTTTTTTTTGCTTTATCAGTCAAATCCACAAAGAGTTCTCTTAATTTAGTAGTGAGACTAAACTAGGAGCATAAGCAGCCCGGAAATTCTGAGGGCCCAGTCCTTTTATTAAAGTTGAAGGCTCCAGACAGGAGCTCATGAGCTTTTCTTTGGATTTAATTCCAGACGTCCTTTTCTTCATGCACATGTGAATAAATGGGAAAATTATTTCTGTTAGATAGATCTCCCATTTAAGCAGGAATAAAAAAGTCATCATGGTACCTAAATATTGTGTGTATACTCTCTAACGCAATTTTCTCAGCATTATTTAGATGTGCTCAGTGCTTAAACCTGATAGACTTTCCATCCATACCAATTAATCTTACCCTGCAGTTTTGTTCTAACTAGCTGTCCTTGAATATTGTCCTGTTCTTTTCTGTGCTGTTCATTTGAATTAGCTTGAATTTCTTCTAGAAATTGTTTGTAATCTAAAAACTGTATCAATCTGTCCATATTTTTCCATTTTTAATCTCTCAAGAGATATAAATAGATTTTCCAGTTTAAGCATAAGACAAAAAACACTCCCTTTCAGAGCATCCTTTCCCCTTTTTCTCTCTTATTTCACTTATACCAGTCACAGCAATTTTTACCTGGAAAGAAAAGTTTTGTTGAATAAAGGCCTCTCTGCACCCAGGTGGAACTCCATGTGACAGTAACCCTAGCTGCTGAGTTTACAGTACGCATCAAGTCAAAAAAAGTGCTATGAAATTACCAGGGAATGTCATACTCTCTCCTGAGAGATAATTAAATAGCAGTAAGGAAGGTACGGTGATAATCTATACCCAGCACCATTTTAACTATGATTATTTTTAACTATAGTGTCATATTGGACATATTATATCCCATGCTGTCTAAATATGATCAGCATGAGAACCAATGCAAAATTTATATGTGTCTATTGAGAAGCATTTAATGGAATTTCCCACAGGATTCATATAATGGTTTAGGTTGGAAAGGACTTTTAAAGGTCATCTAGTCCAACCCCCCCTGCAGTGAGCAGGGACATCTTCAACAAGATCAGGTTGCTCAGAGCCCCATCCAACCTGACCTTGAATGTTTCCAGGGATGAGGCTTTTACCACCTCTCTGGGCAACCTATGCCAGTGCTTTACCGCCCTCATCATAAAAATTTTCTTCTTTATATCTAGTCTAAATCTACCCTCTTTTTGTTTAAAACCATTAACTCTTGTCCTGTTGCTACCAGCCCTGCTGAAAAGATCTGTCCCTAACCACAGAATTGTAGAATGCTTTAGGTGGAAAGGACATTTAAAGATCACCTAGTCCAACCCCCCTGCTAAGAGCAGGGACATCATTCACTAGATCAGGAACAAAAGAGTGCTCTCTCTGGAGGCAAACAGATCTAGCAGCCAGAACAGCAGAGTGCAGGAGGTTATGTTCTCAAGCACTTAAGTACTGGGAGTGTTCCTGTAGGGAGTTTGCTACTTGGACCTTCACTGTCTTCTCCATTTCATGAAGTCCAGAACCCTATCAAAACAGCTGAGTATCTATCTGTGCGGCTGGATTTTGCTTGGCATACATAGCCTGAAAACATAGATACATGAATCTCACTATGCTTATGCAGCTACCTTTCTATTTATTAGGTGATATAAAACTGAGAGAAATTATTGCTACACTCGATGGGTGCACAGCTATTCAGAGGGACCCCTAAAGACTAGAGAAATGGGCCAACAGGAACCACACGGAGTTCAACAAAAGGAATTGCAAGTCCTGTTCCAGGGGCAGAATAACCCCATGCATCAGTGCAGGCTCGGGAGCAACCACCTGAAAAACAGCTGTGTGAAAAATTACTTGGGATCCTGGTAGGCAGCAAGTTGACATTCTCCAATGTGCTCTTGGAGAAAAGCAGGACAACAGCATCCTGGGCTGCATTAAAGTGGCCAGCAGGTTGAGGAAGGTGATCCTCCTCCTCTGCTCACTGCTCAAGACACGTCCAGAGTGCTGGGTCCAGTCCTGGTCTCCCTAGTACGAGAGGAACATGGACTTACTGGAGCAAGTCCAGTGAAGGACAACTAAGATGCAAAAGGGCTTGGAGCATCTTACCTCCAGGGAGAAGCTGGGGCTGTTTGGGAGGATCGTATTAGTGTGTGTAAGCACCTGATGAGAGGGTGCAAAGAAGGCAGAGACAGACTCTTCTCGGCAGTATCCAGTGATACTGCTGATCCTGCAATGCAGGACAAGAGAAAATGGGCACAAATGGAAATACAAGAAATTCAGTTTAAACATAAGGAAATAGAAAAGGTTGCCCAGAGAGGCTGTGGCTTGTCTGTCCTTAGAGATATTCACAACCCAACTGGACACACTGATGGGCAACCTGCTTAATCGATCCCTGCCAAACTCAGCCACTCTTTGGTCCTATGGTTCTAAGTGTTTTTCTCATGTCTGTAAGTTGAGCCAGCCTTTCGGCTCTCATACCTCTTTGGAGTGTAAATACTTAGGGACACAGTGCACATCTTCAAACTTACAGAATTAGCCCTGCTGTTCATACTGTATCTATATGTTCTAAGTCAATTAATGTCTTTGTTAAAGACAAGCAATACTGCATTTGTGGCACTGTGATGCACTAAGTAACTATTTTAAATTGGTGATATTCATTAAAGTAAGTGCTAAGACAACTACTTTTTCTGGACTGGAACAGTAGAGAAAAGCACATATTTGCAAGATGAAAAGCATGTTAATAGAGGCCTGTTTATGACAACGTATGATATAAACTGATGATTAAGCAGGCTTGCACATATGGCAAATGAAAATTATATACAAAAATCAAAATTCATGCGTATATCTATAAAGATAAATTGAGCACTGTGTAATTCTAGGGACATGTTTTTCCTTTCTTTTGGAAAATGTCTACTTCACTTTGAATGATAGCATAATGAAACTACAAAGCAGCACAAAATGTAGTGCTGTTCTGAAAGTCCAAGGAGGCAGGCATGAATTTAAAGTAGCAGTCTAAAAACCATGACTAAAAGCTCTCTCTCTCTCCCACTACCACCATTTAATTCAGTTAGTACAAGGTGTAGTCTCACATCATGTAATACTGTTATGCATGAACAGTCTCTCCCTTTTTTATGTTTCAATAAGAACTGAATCTGCCTCTGAACTTCTGGACATTACCCTTTGTTAGTGAAGCCCAAAAGTCAAGCAAGTAGGCAGTTTACAACAATATTTTTTTATGCTGGGATCAAAAACTTCTCATAGAGATCTTAATAAGCAGTTTTTTCAAATTCATCTTTGATTGCCATAGCCCTGGATTGCAATAATGAAGATTAAAACACGCATAAGCATAAACCCCAGCAGCCTGGACATGCTGTATGAATGAAATGAGACAAATGATGGCTCAATCTGCCCAACACTTTGGAAACCTGTACATTAACACAAGAAGTGTGAGGAAGAGACCAGAAAAGAAAAGATAAATTGAGTAGGAGCTCTTAATAACAATTGCTTAATGACTAGTACTATAGAAGCTTAGTAAATCAGACACTTTACTGCAACAGAAAAGGCTAGCATGTTCACATATGACACTTGTCTTGAGATCCAAATTTGAGAAGTTATCCTTGCTTAAAGTTACCATTATCCTAGATAAAGGAACAGAAAGTATGTTTATTAAATATGCAGCTTCCACCAAAATAAGAAAGACCTGATGCGCATTGGAGGAGAGGTCTAGAATTCAGTGATCTTGACAAAATGAAGAAGAGTCTGAAACTAAGTAGGTAAATTTTAAAAATAGACTTAAATTTGTTCACAAGTAAAGTCTGAGACAGTAATGCCACGCCATTACAAACATGTAACAGAAATTATAAATATGCCTGTTTTAATAAACATATATAACATAAAAACATGTATATGTAACATAAACCACAGCGTGTAAGCATACACATATACATACACACAAAAAATAATGTAAAAAATCCTTGTCATAATGGTTTTCCTTTAGCCACCCTTGGCAAGGCTTCAGCAAGACTACTGTTGCTTCAGTAAAGCAAATGAATCTGTCAGCTGTGTCATCTGTGCTTTAGCAAAGACATGGACAAACTTACTTAGATAACCAGAGATTTAGGAAACATAACAAAGGAACGACTGAAAGAATAGAGAATGCTTCAACTCGATAGAGTAGATAAGCAAAAGAGTAATGGGCTTAAACTACACTAACAAATCAGTTTAGAGATAGAGAAAAAATTCTGGTAGTAATGAAGGAACAGTGAAAGTAATTGCCTGGGGTACTCATGGCATAGCCATCACTGGAGGATTTTCTAAGCAGGTTATACAAACATTTGTCAGGAACTACACAGCTATAATTTATTCTGCCTTAAGGGTCTCCTAGATTTCTTTTTCCAAGATTCTGCCATCCAGAATAGTCATGAACTTAACAGATAAAGCGCTCACACAAAATAAAGGGGTTCTGGCATTTATTTAACAAGCATTTAGGCCCAAGACTTGCATGATGAACATCTTCTCCAGATGCCCTAGCTCCTGAACTATAATCTTGCTGGAAATCTGAGGGATTCTCTGATTTGTTTACCTACAAGAAATTTCTGCACCCAAAAGGCTTCACAACAGACTTTTCATTTGAACTGATATGAATTCTTGTAGTTAATGAATTGACTCACAGTAAAAAGTATTTAGGCTGTGATTCCTCCCCATCTGATTTCATTCTTTAGACTTGCAGTTTCCTGTACTCATGTGAATTTCTTAGGAAAGGACAAACATCTCAGTTGGTACATATAGAATCTAGCCAATTTTATTGGACTAGATAGACTCACTTTCATATAGCTACACATAGGTGGGACAAATCCCAAAATTCAGAAACTGCTTACCTACATTACTTTGCAAAGTTAATGAGGGCATCATAGTCTGGCCTTCAACATTTTTAGCTTACATTTCTGTTCTCATCCAACAGAGAAGATAGCTTGACACCTTAAAGTTATTTTATGCATATTCTGATTGTATTAACTATTTTTAGCTGTCTTTTTTAACTGGAGCTTGTGAGTAAGCATATTTTGCCAAATTGCAAAGTTCAACAATGTGTTTAAAGGCAGAAGCTCCTTTGAGGTTTAATGCACTCTTTTTCCAAGTAGCATGATTTCAATCCAAACTCCAAAATATTATCATTTCACTTTGTGTTCTCAAGGTACCAAAAAGAAAAAAACAAAAACAACCAAACCCCAACCAAACCAAAACTCCTCATTACTTCAAGTTTGACAAGCCTCCTCTATTATTAATGTGATGTAAAATTTCTCCCTGATCACCATATTCTGAGCATACTTAGCAAGGGCAATCGACCCTTTAGCTAGGAGTGAGTACATGGCTTTGAATGAAAGTAGCTTAAAGGTTTAGATTTTTTCAAGCTGTCTGGGAATTACAGCATTGCAAAGCTACATAATGTTTGGAGTATTCAAGCAAGAATAGAAAAGGCCTTGTTCTTCAGAAATGGCTTACAAAGTCTGGGTTAGATCTTGAAGATGAATCTCTGAGTCCAAATGCTGTAATACACAGAATATACTGTTCCTCTTCCCTGCTGCAAAGTGAATGTCATGAACACGCTTGTTGAGGAACAGCATATGGAGGGTGATAGAGGGGGAAGAATGAGATTATACTGAAGTGATGAGGAAATGCAAACCCAGCATATACATTGACTGAAGCTAATGAAACCACTAAAATGTAATCACTGCTTAGGGAGGTTTTATAAGGAATGAGGGGAGGAATAGCGTGTGGCCTTGCTAGATCAGTGGCAATATGGAAACCACAAACGCATCATCCACCAAAAAGCCTCCAAATCCTATATTATGAAAGTTTTCTATACTAATTCTACATGAGAAAATAATCAAGTAAATACAGAGAAAACTTAATGCATTCTTTAAAATCGATTTTTGGAAGAAGAATTTGGACAGATTCAAATATGAAAACAAATATCTAACTTTATCTTGAGGTTTTCTGTCAATCTAATCCATAACATCAATAGGAGTCTTTCAGGAATGGTGCTACAGTTTGGTCAACCCTGGGATGATCCTTTAATTATAACTGAGACATAGAACTATCTTTGAAAATATTAAACAAATATTTTTTGCTTCTATAGAATTATAAGAATTGTTTAAATACTGCAAGATCATATTTTAATGAAAAAGTTTGTAAGAAAATGAGGCAGTTTCAATTATACACTTCCAAGGTGGTATATTTTTATACCATCTTGTTTCTTAAGATGGTATTTCAGAGTAACTCCTTACTGACGTATCTTACAAATTATACATCTATATATGATGTAAATAATTACAGCTAGTTGAAAGAATGCTATTTTACAATATATATAACTCAAAGTAACATCTTAATTAATAGGGTATCTCTTCCCACCATATATATGATCACAATTTTAAGTTATAAGTTTTGCGTTTTTAGCTAAAGTTTTGTTAATGGTAAACCATATAATATAGAAAATACACAATTTATGCAGGCCTGAAACACACAAACAATTAGAAACACCCTAGTTTGATTTTGCACAGCATAATTTTGCTGCCCTAGGCAGTGATTACAATTTAGTAGTTTCATTAGCATCAGTCATAAGAGTTCGTTATTATTTTTTTAAACTACTATCTTAAAAATAAATTTTCCTTAATCAGAATTACTTCTTATTACTCTTTAACATTTCTGGATTCTTAAATATTTTATTTTCCCTTATTTATAATGTTTTTTACCTCCAAAAATATCTTCACTAACACAATTCATTGCTTTGCCTGATCAGTAGCATAAAATATGATATGACCTATAAACAGGGCAGAAAGTCAGGGGAAATGGCTGACTTTGTAAGGAGCCCTGTGGCTCATCATGTAGCTGACATTTGTCAGCTTACTCCACAGAAATCAATTGCTGCATAAGGGGAACATACCCTGAGTACTGCTAAACCCTGGCTGTTCCTGGTAGTAGACGCTTAGGCAATTAGTATTGGGTGACAGCAGCACTGTAATGGCTCATATTTTCTCCAGGCTCTGGCCTTATGTCTGTATATATATTGCCTGTAGAAAAATGCTAAAATGTCATAATTTCAGCTTGCCTCTGCTCAGTCATCTTCTATTCTTGTGCACTGAGCCACTGGGAAGCAAAGAAGCCAAGCAAGGTTGTCAGGACTGGAACTTGTAAGACTGCATCTTTCTAGCTGGCCTTCAAAGGGAGGTAGCACTAGAAACAGAAATTACTGATGGTGTTTTCTGTCCCAGACAAGTAATATTATGTTTCCAAAAGAAATAGTATCTCAATTGTATTTAATGTTATAAATAAAAGAAACTGAATATATCTTAAAACTTTAACACAAAGAAGGTTTCATTTGCTATAATGATACACCTATGATCAGCATTTTAAAATCTCATACCTTTACATAAAAGTAAAAGTGCATCTTTTCAAGGAAATGCAGGCAGAAAACTCTTCATTTTATGTTTCTGTCTGCAAAAATGCTGCTTTAGAAAACCCTTCATCTTCATGGATACTTCTTTACGGCAATATTTTTTAATCATCTCTGATGTAAACATTATAGAAAGGACTAATTAATTAGAAAATCTTTTGCACTACACACCTGATGTCTAGAAAAATTAATATTTGTTCTTTAGAGGGTCTGGGATCTGATGAAAGGAGGTAATTTGAAATAGCTGCAGATAGTTCACATTAGTGGATAATTAATGTCCTTCATATTTTGTCCTAGATCTCATTAGACAACAGTTGTAAACATTTCTGTGTTAGTGAAAAGACGTCAGAATTCAGGTTAGATTATGACTCCTCAGAAACAAAAGTAAAATATGCAACAGCAAGCACAATCATAAAGGAAAATCAGAAAGAATAAACATATTGAGAATTCAAAGCATTATTTTGTAGTGGTTTTAATTATTTCTATTAAAAATTAAGGGAATATGATCCTCATCTCTGAAAATATTCTAAAACCTACAGGACTTCCAAAAAGGAGAGACAATATTATGTTGTTTTAACATGATAGCTACAATAATGAAAAAACAGGCATAATATTCTTAAAACACAGGACAGCACACTGTATTTTCTTTATTTATTTGCTTATTCTTTCAGTGTTTCATGTAACAATTTATAAGACCAAGTCACTTCTTTACTTAAGGGGGGTTTTTTTACATTTGCTTATTTATGTGCAAAGAAGAAACTATTGTGTGATAAGAAGAAATTATTGTTTAATAAAAATTACATTGTATTACACAGAATATATGTAATAAACATATTTAATTATTATCTTGGAAGACAGGCATTATAAGAGATAAGTTCTGATTATGACAAAACATTAAAATGGATTTGCTAGGACATGTCTTGTGGGAAAAGTGTCATTAGCCTGTGAGCACATCTACTTGAGCATTAATGGGAGTTTCAGTGAGTGATAGTTGGGATGTAGCAATACTGATAACTCAGATTTAATTTCAAGGCATCTGGCTGATGACAACCCTATCAGCAGTGTCTGCTCTTATTTGGTTTCTATCCTCAGAAACAACCTTAATGCATAAATTAGACTGATGAAAGTCCCACAACGCAATTTTGTTCAACTAATCACCTACTGTGAAGATAAGCGTAAAGGATGAAGGAGCATTCATATTGTTGCTTACACCAATGAGGAAGTGGAGCAGGAAGTGGAAAAGCATATACCAATCAATCATTGTATAAAACTAAGCACAGTAAAATTTTCTTAGGATAAATGTAAAGGATTTGCTTCACTTGAGTCTGGAGGAAGCAATTAAAATTACTGGGGTATACTAAGTATACAATCAAAGGTTTACTGACTCAAGGCCTCTGATCATTTTTATGCATGCCTTGGGCCTCTATATCCTCAAGTTGTTTTTAGGGATTATTTTTTCACACACTAGCCATACAAACAAACATGATTACAAGTGTTTGTAAGTTCCTGTTAAGCTTCAGTACAGTATTTACTAGATTAAAAATGAGATCTGGAATTCTGCTCCTTGCTGGTTTGGAAGCAACTGTGTTAAAGAAACTCAGACATCTACTACACATGAAAACCCAAAAAGCTGTAAGACAGAACATACTTAAAAGCAGCTCATTCATTACAGACTATTAGAAAGGGAGACTTTTTCTGCCTAAAAATTAGAAAGACTACTTAACTGAAGAAAGACAAGCAAGATTTACTTTGAAAGAAGATTGATCTTATGAACCTGAAGGACAGGGAAAGGTCTGCAGATACCTAGAAGCATATGAAAATAATTTTAAAATAACTATAATTTGAAGAATTTGAAGAAGAATAACTTGAAGAATAATTATGCAGACATTGGAACAGCTAGTGTAGCTTTCTGTGCCTACACAACATCTGTCTCATGCACTGAAATAACACCATTGAAAACAACATAATGCATTTGCCTTCAGAAATAAAACTCCAACCCAAACTATTTACAATATTCTCGTCTTTATCTAACCAAGCTCAAATAAAAATGTAATTTCAACTTAATTGACCTGCATTTTGCTGTGGTTTCACTAAAAATGTGGATGCCCTAGATTTTAATTAAATAAATCACTTACTTACCAGCTTTTAGCAATGACACTTCAGGTTTCTCAGAAGCATATTAAAAAAAGAGAGAGAGAGAGAGAGAGAGAGAGAGAGAGAGAGAAAAGGTAATTAATGCAACTTACTGGAAAACCTATTTTATTTTATTGAAAATAAAGATATCTTTTAAATGCCAACATAATTTACTATGGCAAGTAAGGTTTGGAATTAGTAACATGATATCACTCTCAATCAAATCTGGGTTAAAACTTCCACAACCTTCACTAAATCAGCTTTAAGCCATACGAGAAAGACAGAAGGTGAGCTAAATCAGAAGGCTAATTCACAAATAAATGCAACCGGTGCCTGGTTTGCAATGAGACACTGGGTGAAATTTGGCTGCAAAACCACACAATTGCCCTGAAGCATTTTGGGCTGGTCTGGGGGAGATTATGGGCCATTTGAGTATTCTTGCTAAATCCCTCACTCAGTGAAAAACTTCTTGGTGCATATTTTGGAACTGGCACAAATCTCACCAAACATCAGGCAGTCATAGTATGTCAATAAAAACGATAAAGTTCTCAGATTCTTCTGCTTGTTTTACTTATGCTTCTGTGATTTAAGCCTGATATAAATTTGGTTTCCTTTTTGTTAAACAGAACCTGAAGAAGTTCAATACAAATTATTTTGTGTGGAAGGTCAAGTTCTTTAGAATGATATTAATAATCTTATTTTGATATCTTGCAAACATTTAAGGAAAATATATTTGCTGTCTTTTGGGGGAGACAATAGAAAATAGTATGTGTGTTTTCAACACTACAGCTCATGTTTCAACCCTTTCTGCAGACTATAGTTTCTGAATTGGATTCAAAAAAATGAACAACAGCTCCAGTGGATTTAAAGCGTAAGCCTCTATCAGATGCAGAGCCACAACTACTATACATATACATATACATATTTATATATTAAAAACATACATATAATTCTATCTCTATATATAACTTTTTAAGTTATTTGGATGACATATTGGAAATATGGCCTTGAAAAACAAAGTATTAAACTCATGAGCATTCTTGGACATGTTCTGCAGAATATGTAAAATTTTCATATTAAAATAAATGTCCTTGGATTTAAAATATTTTGCATATTTTCCTTTAATTCTTAACCAGTTGCACATTTGTCACAGCTGACAGCTAATAGTTATGCTTCCTTTTTTACTTGGGACAATTTTCCAGCATCCAGAATGTTTTGTTCACATTATTCCATGTATCATCAATGATTTTTATGGCTTTGTCTTCTGAGTCAGCACAGATTTCTGATACATACTAAATCTCACTGATATCATAATCTAACTTTCACTAGAGGGTGAATATTTTTTGTGCTTCTTCTAATTCTTCACCCATCACTCTTTGGTAGGCCATAACTGTTTTGTCTTCTTCATGATTCCTATTTAATTTTGCCCTCTTAATAAGAATTTTGTTGAGATCCAATTCAGAGTGAAAACCCCATATAATTAATTCTAGTGATTTATTTATGATTTAATTTTGGACTTCATCATAAACAATGTGTGAGAAAATTAACTGCATTTCAGCTGAGACTTCCAGATAAATTAAAAGGAATTAGGTACTCAAATCTTACTGAATGTTATAAGGAAATCTCTTTCCTGTCTCCACTTTGTCTCAGAATTCTTCTGTACTTTGAGCCTAACCTAGGGCACATTCAAATGATTTTTTAAGGAAGATTTGCAGTTATTTCAATGAACTTTGAGTCAACCACGAGAGGCGTGGGAGACAGTCACACCTAATATTGCAGCACTGCATCTCTTATTTGCAGTATTCTCATGACTTGTTGGGGCTATTGGTGATTCTACCCGTAGCTGTAGCTACCTAACAGGATTGGCTGTAATGCCGAGTGTTTGGTAGGCATAACAGGAAGCAAGACTTGTAACTCTTAAAACTACCAGTAATTTGTGAGTCATGTAAAACTGAATGAAAATAGTCACAGAGTTTTCTTACTGTATTTACTGAATTATTTTTACTGTTGTTTTTTAACAAACACATTGACTAATTAGTGAGCCAACCACTCACCAAGCACCTCGTGCTTCAGATATGCCAGACCTCCACTACATAGTTATTTGAAACTGCAATCCAGTTGCTATGACTACAGCAAGCTCCCATAGGATGGCTGTATTTAGCTGGCACATCCCAACCACCCAGAATACTAATGAAATGGAGGGGTCCATCTATATGCCCTGCGATTCAAAGATACATTTTACACAACTAAAATATTTGCAATGTCAACTGCAAATACAATTAACTTGTTTCGCAATTAAAAAAATAAAACTCATTCTCTTTGCAGAAACCTTTTCTCTTTCTATACCTTGTATCTGGATCTCAATTTTTACATATTTTTTTACAAAACAGTTTAAATTATGTAGCTTAACAGAAATGAATGTCTAATTTTCTAAAACACAAGTAAACAAATCAAGGTAATAAGGACTTCACATTAGTTATACTCAATTGCAGTACACAGAAAAATTAAATGTGACAGTTTTTTTTTTTCGGGTATCATAAGACAGTTTGTATGTAAGCGCTAGGAGAAAATATTTCTTCTATTATCCTGTAACTACCTTTTATAGAATCTCTGCATTGTGTTATAAATAAAAAAGTATTTGCTTCATGTAAAAAAATGAAGCATTGTTTTGTATGAATCTATAGAAAAAATTTTCTTTAAAAATAATTTTATAAAAAATAGAAGCAACCAAAATATTTCACTATTCATATGCAAGCATCATTAATCCATTCCAAGCTTAGATACAACTCATATAAGAAAGGTCATTATGTCACATCTCCTCTTGGAATACTAAGACTTTTGTGAACATTTTATATCAGAGATCAAGAGAAAGCATATAATTCACTTAAATTGAGTGGGTAGGATCAATATGCCTGCTTAGTGATGTAAGGGGATACAAACTGGTGCATGGATGTCAGGACATGTCAAAATAAAATGATATCTGAAAAGACCATATCTTACACTTTAGCAGTAAGTGGTTATTACTGTTTACCTGCTACTTGCCTTTGGAGTTGGGAAATACAAAACCGGATTTAAACTGACTTTTCCTCTTCTGCCACAATTATCACTGGCTTTGCAATACAGTTTACAAAATCTAATGTTGCTGAAATTGTGATAGCTACTTAACATTTATCTAACAAAAAAACATTTTCCAGTGAGAATTGACTCTGATCTTAGGCCACAAAATGAGGTATGGACAATGCATATGCTGCCTCCACAGATGTAATGCAAGACTAATTGAATCCTGCTCCATTTTTTTGAGATGATATGTTAAATAATTCTCATATTAGGTTTGCGGGAATGCTCATTCTTGCTAAGGGACCCTTAGCAATGTTCATGTAATGTGCATACATAGGCATATCAACACTAACAGGATTAGTATTTAGACATCTTCAGCTGCCAACAATGAAGTAAATGAAATGTTACTAAGTTCCAGACACAGGCAGCCCAAAAACATTTTTGACCAGTGCATTGCAAACCTGTTCAGAGTAGCAGCTGTGTGGTACTGAACAGTTTTGACTGTGTGATTTCCCTAAAAAAATTCCCTACAAATAGTAATTTTTCATCTCTCTCATGTAAGCATGATACAGTGCAGCAAAGCATGGTGGTATACTTCCAACATGGTCTATTTCCAAAAGTAAATCAAAATTCTTTGGATTATGTTCCCTAGAAGCAGGCAGACAGATTGTACATGTATTAGCAGCATGTTTACAGTGACTTTTCAAGGAAGGGGGAAACTTGTTAGAAATTATCAAGTGTATATACCGAAATGTCAACACATTAAAAAAAAAACAAACAAAACCCCCCCCCCAAAAAAAAACAAACAAAAAAAAATCAACAGAATAATCATGTGCAACATTAAAAAACATCAGTGTTAAAAGAAAATATAGGAGATTGTTCAGCAGCTAATAGACAGAGATCCACTAAAAGAAAGTAGCATTAAAATATCAAAGTCCAGTCTTAGCAACAGAATCAATAAACACCTTAACAAATACAGAAGTGCCTTCTAGTCAGAGAAACCAAGATAAAGATATATGGAAGCATGTGGAAAAGAAACAAGCAGCAGAAAACATGAACTTCCCCAAAACATTTAAAAATTCCATTAATAAGGGAAAGCTAATACAAGTGAAGAGGCAAAAAGAAATCTAGTAGATAGATAGCACCTGGAGAAACTTGAAGAAAAATCTTAAATTATCAGAACAAGTTTGTCATTGTGTTACACTGAAACTACCAGTAAGATCAACGAATGTTTTGGCAAAGTATTGAACTAAAAAAAACAATAGAAAATGTCATGATCATTAAAACACCAAAGAAAAATAATATTTGAGAACTGGTGTTCATGACATGTAATGTGGCCTTTGTATAAAGGAGAACTAGGCCCTATAGATTTGACTCAGTTCTTCCTGAACACTATGGGGTGATAAAATCACTTGCTGTATGCCTTTAACTATTTAGGCTGCTGCAACTTCTTATCTGGTAATTGCATGTACAGCTGTGGCAGAGCCTAGGGTGTACCTTGCAGTTCTGGTCCCACACCAAGTGGAACCCAAGACTCCAGGAGTTGCTGTTTTCCCCTAGAGTACCCAGCACAGGTGCAAGAATTGAGAGTAAGATGAAGCCCAAATAGGAGACCAGAACTTTGGCACATCGGAAATAGCAAGCAACATCATGGAGTACCTCTGTTTCATAATTCAGGCCTGCCAATGTGTTCCTCTCTAAGAGCTGGAGCTTGCTTTTGATCCAAAACAAGAGTCAAATTTACTAGACTTACTCTAATGTGTGAGTAAGTGAGAAGAATCAAAACCCTAAACCCAAAAATTGTTCAGCTTCACAAAGGATTTCGCAATACGGCTTTTTTCCGAAGGAAGAAATTCAAAAAAGGCCTAAAATTCTGCATGAAGGAAAACTCAGAAGAAAAGAACTATATATTTCACCATCATTTTTTTTCTTTTAAAGAAAAAAACCAAACTGATTTTGAGGATAATTTTTAACACTGGATTCTCAGAGTAAACTCACACAAGTCTATTGATCACACTGTAGCTATGAGGTTTTGCTGAAGATGCAGGTCACTTGAAGTATCTACTGTTTTTCAGTGTTCTTATGAACTGAAAACAGTGAAAGGGAAAACAAAGCTATTATCAGGTGAATATTTTTATTATAAGCTTCTGCACATGTTATAATTAAAATTAGAAAAGAAAGTTTAATACTCAGCATTATTCCTACGTAATAAATGTATTTGACTTGATTAAACACAGAAAAATTATCCTTTCAGTTAATAACCAAATGAACATTTTGTACAAAGGATTTTCTTTAGCAACTCTTCAAGCATTAATTGATATACTGTGGCTTACTGTTGTAATTGCCAGTTTCAAGAATTACTTATGTGATTCCAGAGAGTGGTTCATTGGAAGTCATCCAAAAGTAGCACTGGTCCCAAAGCACTGAAAAAACTGGACTTCTCTGACTACCTACATTAGATATTTCACCATCTTTCACATAGAGAAGGGAAAAAAACCACTGATATTGCCAAGAACTTTTCCAAGGTATTGTTCTGAACTTGGCAAAGGAATAAACAATTCTGGTTTCTGAGTGTTACCAAACCCACACAGTCATCCTTGTTGTTCAATTTCAAAATAAACATATAAACCATAAAGAGTTCAGTGGTTCAGCTGATATCAATTTGAGTTACTGTTTTAAATGAAAAATGCTGAAGGCTAACAAGAGACCTGGAGAAATGTTTTGTTGATGTGTTTTCTTGCAACCAGCATTTAATTGTGCTAACCTTTAGCAGAGTAAACTACTTGAGAGAAAAATTAGTCTCAAACTTCGTACTTTTAACAGCAAATTCATTTGCTTGAGGGATGGCTACATTGCAGTAACAAGGAAAAAGTTTTCCAGATCATGTATAAAAAGTTGTAAGCAAAATAGCCTTCTGCTGGATACAAGGTACCATAGCACTTCAGAGTTTGGCAGGGTGTGGACAGATCTAGTGACAGTGAAGACTGCATTAGGACAAGAACAATTTAATTGCACTTCAGAAAAAACAATACAGAGAGCTGGCTGGCTTTAGGAAAGTTTTTGTCCTTGATGTTTTCTGGTTAAAGAGCAATGTCAGTTGCCTGTATAACCTGTGTATCAGGACACTAACTTAGAATAGAAGAGATTCAAGTCTAAAAGGGAGATCTACTCAGCTTAATTTGGGGCAAGCTTAAGTACCTTTGCTTCAAGTCAGACAGAAAATATAACTTGAAGCTCAAGAAGACAGATTTCTAAGCCTTAAGAGATATCACAGAAAAAAAAAAAAAAATTCTGATGAGATGACAATTACTATATTCCAGAAATAATTTGGTCCCATCTTCATATCTCTCACTCTGAGTATCAGCTATCACCACTTAATAAGTAAACTTTCATCCCCTATTAAAATAACTATTAAAATGTAGAGATTGATTCATTTCACTGCCTTTTAAAATTTTATTTTACACAATTCACATTTAATTTCATTGAAAGGAATCCAACTGCAAGTTTGCCTGTTATTAATAGTACTTTAAGAATTTCTAAAGCATCATATATTTAAAAGAAAAATTCCTATTACAGGACACACTTCTAAAGGTACTTTTACTGAAACAAATTGCTACTTTAGGAAACTTGTAATGAAAGATTTAGGGAGCTCCTTCCAGATCCATATCAGATGTCTGAATTAGATTCCAGCTCAGAGAGTGAAACCACCTGATAGTAACATTATTTTGAGATGTGAGGAAGAGGAATTGGCACTAACCATATT